>NC_041402.2:37920587-38220587 GCF_900747795.2 Erpetoichthys calabaricus
GGGAGTGAGCAAAAATTGTACAAAGGACCAAACAAATAAACAGAATCTTAACATAAAGAAAATGAGACATTTCTACTTTCACAGAACATTGGTACTAAAATGTGATCTTTTATAATTTTTCATGTATATTTGTACCTCAGCAGGCTATATGATTATAAACCCTAATGACAGTGCATCTCACCTTCATACTGACAAGAACTTTAAGGAATATTTGAAAAATTATTGCAGTGTCATGTTTATAATTTTTCTTGTTTGAGTAAACTGCATGTACTGTATACAGTATGAGCTGGAAGAGTCACTGTATACAGTATGAGCTGGAAGATTCTCCATCACTATGGCATCCCTTCTAAGATTGTTTGGCTAATCAAAATGTATTACAAAGATTTTACCTGCAGTGTGGGTAACTCCACTGAGAGGTTCTCTATTAAGTTTGTAGTATGACATGGACATGCCATGTCAGCTTTTATTTTCACTCGTATAATTGCCTGGGTGATGAAGATGACAACTATTCAGCAGCATATGGGTATCAGATGGACAGAGTTTACTTCACCGGACAACCTAGACTTTGCTTAGGACCTTGTTCTGTTCTCCCATGTGTCTGGATGCATACATGGAAAATCAGATCATCTAGAGAAGTCTGCCCACTCCATTGGACTCAGTATCAACACTACTAGAACAAAGTTCTGACAGACAGCATTACAGTGCAAACATTTACTATTAAGAACCAACAAACAGAGAATGTTAACCAGTTCTGTTTCCTGAGCAGGATTGTCATCCTCTAAGGGGAAACTGAACTGACATCAAGACACCCCTCAGAAAAGCCAAATAATCCTTTGCCAAACTTTAGCCCTTCCAGCATTTATCCATCTATTCAAGAAACACCAAGCTAATGATTAATTAGAGCCAATTCTTTCTGATCTCCTATATGACTCAGAATGTTGATGCATCACCCAGCAGGTCCCAAACAGACTCACAGAGTTTCATGAGAATTGCCAGAAAAGTCTCAAAAAAATTCACATGTGGTATCACCAAATTGGAAAACATGTCAGCCGTACTGAAGAAACGGTGTTGGAAGTGGCTAGGACATGTGTGCCGCATGCCTTCTGGATACCTAGCTAAGGCAGCACTGACTTAGGCTCAGGAAGGAAAAAGAAAGTGAGAAACACTAAGAAAAAACATGGAGACACACTGTGGATGAAGAACTGAACAACTGCACTGATGACAGCCCAAAACAAAGAGCAATGGTGACATCCTTTACAAGCCTTATGTGCCATTAGACACAAAGAGGATAAGTGAGTAAGCATACAATATGAGCACAACATCACATTTTAATGGATTATTTGACATTATGTAACAAATGTTCTTTTTTAATAAACTTTATTCCTATTCAATGTAATGTATTCTATATCATTACCCAAGATTGGATTCTGCCTTGTGCTTGATGCTGCCAAGATAATCTTTGTTCCTTTGAAACCCTGAATTGGATGAAATCGGTATGAGAATGTCATGTTCAGTATGTTATTAACTCATTATGTGATTTTAAGTTGCAAAATTATGATATGTTTATTGCAGCATATTTTTCCACTCATCTTCAGTCTTGCTTAATCCAGTTCAGGGCAGTGGAGGTTGGAAAATACAACATGGTGTACAAATCAGTCCTGGAGAATGAACCAGTTTATAAATTGACACACTAGAACTGGATCAAATTAGAGATACCCATTAATGTAAGACGTATAGAAGAACATGCAAACACCATGCAGACAGGACTACACTTCGAGTCTGGATCTCTGGAGTTGTGAGGCATCCTTGTATTACTTTGTTCTCCTTATACAAAAATGGAATATGCCTTTTCCAGGCATTGAACTTCTTTTTAAAATTGTCTGGTTTTGCTACCTCCTCCTTATTTACTAACATTTCAGTGGCTGTACACAAGATTAGGAGATCTTCAGTGCCCAGTAGGCAGTGCCATAGGACAGAGTAAGTAATACACACAATGGGCTAGAAGGGCTTTTGTGTGGCAGCTCAAAGTCAGTGGTACAGATTGGCAGTTGATTGAATCAATTCATCCACTTATGAAAGCGACCTATATAGTTGTAAAAATCTCTCCCTCAAAACAGAAGTGGCCATCACGATGATCACAAAAATATATACAGTAACAGGTCAAAAACATTTACTTTGGTAAATTTGTCTGATTACAGTCCACAGTGCTGTTAGAAATTAATGCACAGGAACAGATGTTTTAGAACTATGAAAAAAACCTGTTATCATTTAGCTGTTTTCTTCATCTATCTCAATGATTCATCCATTCATTAATTTCCAGTTGGCAATCAACCAAACTACCTGATATGAGGCCGCAAGAATTGTTTCTTTGCAATTTGGCTGACAAGTAACCGCCATGAGTCTCAGTGATGTTTATCTTAATAGGAAAATGAATGGCATCATAATATGGTGGCCTGTCAATACACATAGACACAGTGGGCATAGAACACCTGGAACATGTGCAGGCACAAAAAGTTCAGTCTTAACATCTCACTCAGATTTATTACACCATTCATAACAGAGCCTTGTGTGTTGGAAAGCAATTTACCTGACTGGAGGAATATCAACAAGAGGAAGCTACAGTTTGCTGTACAAGTGGTATATAGCTCCCTCTCCATGGCACCAAATCTCAATCCAGATTCTTTTCATGTGCTGCCCACTTCCATTTGAATTTCTGACTCCCTTAATTTGTTTAAGAAATATTTGAATGCTCCATTTTTTGGTGAACATCTGCCTAACTGAAATTTGAGGATAGTTTTTTTGCATCTGTAGGGTTCGTTTATACTTCACACTCAGAACACATACGCGCCCGCATCATGGCTTCCACGTGTTCCCAGCATTCATTTGACGTGTCCTCTGAGCAAGTCCTCAGAAATTAACGCGTCGTGTGCGCGAGTTGCAGTACCAGTAAAAAGTCAGGGGTTGCAGTGTGATAAAAGTCGGAACGTGACGTCAGAGTCTCTGGTTACTATCTACATGAGACAGAAAGCTGCTATGCGGATCCTACGAGATCGATGTGCACGCTTCGATGTTTCATTAATGGTTCGATGTGGTGACGCAAAATGCCGACATACAGATGCATTCATGGTGCTTTTATATTCAAGTATCGCATATTCCCAATCGTAATGACATGATACATTTTAAAAGTCTCACATACCATCTTTTGTGCCGTCTTTTTTTTCTGGGGCTTCCTTCTGACCTGACAGCAGCAGGAAACAGCAATAGATCACCACACTGAACACATTAGATGTATGATATTCCAACTCTCTGCACATTTAGAATCCAGATTTATACTTGATATCACTTTCATGATGAAATTACATTTTACAGATAAATCGTTAATTTCGTTTGAATAATGAACACTGTTAATAATTACACACATGGGGGTGACACGATGGCAGAGCGGTAGCGCTGCTGTCTTGCAGGGAGTCACGTCGCTGGTATTCCCTGCCTTTTGCATGTTTTCCTGCTGGGTTTCCACAGTGTGCTCCGGTTTCCTTCCAAAGATATGCAGATTTAGTGACACTAAAATGACGCTAGTGTATGTGAGTGCTTGTATTCACATTGCGATGAGCTGATGCCCCATCCCTGGATTGATGAATTTAATCGTTAAACATCCTTTTCAGAATTATTGAAGTAAGGTGTCATCAGAATTTAATGGATGTTCCAGGCAATTCACAACACAGTGAAGCCGAACCAGTTCTCACCATGATAATATCACGCACTGCCACCTGGTGGACTCTTTCAGATTTACGTAAAGTACGCGCACAACTATAAACAGTAAAACGCTTGTGTAGTAGGAGCGCCCACTGCAGCATGCGTCGCATCACGTGAAGCATAAACCCGGCCTAAGAATTGTAACTCACTTGTGTTTTGTTCTGAGCTCATCACCTTTGATGATCAATTTTGAAAATTTATCCTGTAACCCTTGTCCCAAACATTCTCCAGACTAATTTTTACCTGATTTTGTTGACTTCTTCTTTAAGTCACTTTGGATGAAAGCATCTGCTAAGTAGATAAAGCTAAATGTAAAACAACAAGACAGTCTACCTTTAGGCCCATGGAAAAAACACCTGGACAAAATGGTAAAGACCATATGGTAATTGATTTGGTGATCACAGAAATTCAAATCCTTTTTTGGTATCCACCATGGATGTCATATCTCTTGCACTTCCTTAAGTCAGCAGTAGCATGCAGAATAAGTAATTCAGTCCATTCACAAACAGGCATACTGTATATGTTGTTTTTCCAAATGCAGGCAACTACTTACCTCTAGGGCGCTTAAGTAAACTTCCCTGATGTTAATAGCAACAGAGAATGTTTCAAAAATAACAAACATCCACATAGATACCAGGACATTTCACGGGCCACATTATTTTGTTACACTTGTGACAATCAAGCTTACACTCTGTTGCACACCTACTAAAAGTCCAACCAAGACCCAGATGTGCTTAATAATTATAGACCCATCTCAAAATTACCATGTTTCTCCTAAATACTTGAAAAAGTAGCTACTTCAGTCTCACCTTACACATTACAATTTATTTGAGAAATTCCAGTCTGACTTCCACACCAGTCATAGTACAGAAATGGAAATAACATGTGTTGTAAACAACATTCTGATATCTACTGATAAAAGAAATTCCACTCTAATCATGTTGTTAGATTGAAGTTCAGCATTTGACACCATTGACCATTCTGTTTTACTACACAGGCTTGAAACTGACATTGGGTTCATGGGCAATGTCCTTGCCTGGTTCAGTTCTTATTTATCAAGCTGATTCTAGTACATACAGAAATGTGCTGTCAGTACTCCATCATTGTACACAGAAGTGAGATATGGTGTCCCACAGGCTCAGTACTGGGACCTTTACTGTTTTCACTTTGCATGCCACTGCAAGAATTATTATAAGAACAAGAAAATTTGAACACATAACTCCACTTCCTAAGTCCTTACACTGGCTCTCGGTTACGTTTAACGCAGATTTCAAAATCCTCATTTTAACATATAAAGCCTTAACTGGCCAAGGATTAATAAAATAGTAGTGGGAGGTTGAGCTTTTAGTTATAGGGCCCTAAGGCTGTGGAATGGTTTGCCTTTTACTATAAGAGGCACCCCTTCAGTCTCAGTTTTTAAATCCCAGCTGAAGACTCACTACCTCTGCTTAGCATACCCTGAGTAGAGCTGCTTCTTAACTGTGCATAATGCATCTCTGTGGTTAATCATTAGTACTAAAACAGAAGAAATATGACGTTTATAAACTGTTACTAATGCTTGCCTATTCTGTTACTCTTCTTGGTACTCAGATGTGGCACTTGGTGTAATCTATTGTTTCGTTTTGCTTTGTATTTTGTACTATTGTATTGTATTTCTGAGGTGGCAATGATAGATTGGTTATCTAGTTCTGTGAAGAGGATTACTCGTGTTTTGTTTTGTGTTTTGTATTTACCCCGTTTTTTTAAAACCCAACCTGCCTGGATAGGTCTCTCTCTGAATTGCCTTTCCCAATATTTCTTCCATTTTTTTTCCCTACAAGGGTATTTTTTGGGAGCTTTTTCTTGTCTTCATAGGGACTTAAGACTGGGAGGCTGTCAAAAAACAGGGCCTGTTAAAGCCCATTGAAGGCACTCCTTGTATGATTTTGGGCAATACCAGAAATAAATTGTTGTTGTAGATGTGATACTGATCAATCGTAATCTCTTCTCTAGCATGTGGTTCTTTGTTGCTCCTTACTACTGACGTTTCCTCAACCTCTCCACAGCATGCCAGCTCTCTTAGCTCCCACCAACTGTGCAACCTCTCCTCAATCTGCCCTCAAAGAAATTGGCTTCCCTAGATCATGCTGCTCTCCTGGGTGCTATCTATCTTCTTGCCCTTCTATCATCAGGACCCCAAACAGACCTGTCATGGTACAGCCAGAGTTCTTGCCCTGGCTCAAGTTTACTTTTATGTATTTTTTAAACTATGTTATTAACTTTGGTTTTGGTTGGTTTTGGTACTTTTGTAATATCACAGCATTGCACCATTGCTTGCTTGTACTATGTGTCAATGAATTCTTAAGCCCTATTTGGACAGGTTTAGCATTACACCAGTAGGTGGGGTAAAGTAGTTATGACTAGGAGAACTGATGTAAATTTTAAGAACTATTCAGAAGAGATTAGTTTCACACCAGAAGGTGAGTAAAGTAAGTGGTTGAAGTGGGCTATTGCATACTAGTGCTCTGGGCTAGCATTTCCCAATTTTTCCCTTATGAATACCAGTAGTTAATGTATGAGTATCAGTGCGTACCATTAGTTCAGACCACATAGCGACCCTTATTTATAACAACAATATATCTATTCACACTTCCACACTCAGGCCCTCATGTTTCTGTATAAAATGTGCATATCAGCACCCTCTTAGCCATATGAGAGGATACCCCTTCTCCCACTATTTTGCATGCACAACAAGGAGTACCAACAATTCTCTCTTTCCACTTCAAGCATTGGGTGAAGAAATTAATATGGGAGGACCTCTATAATTTTAGTCTCATTTGAATCACTCAAATGACGTTTTTACTGACATGTCAATTTACATGGAACTACTGCAACCTGAGATTATTCTTTACTTACTTTTTTACTTAACCCTTTTTACAGTGGCAGATTTAGGTACGGGCAACATGGGCAGCAAAAAATGGATAATGGTGATTTCAGCCTGAGCTGGTCAATCCATTAAGGGTACGGTTTATGAAAGTTAAGGAGTACACACTCTGGACACCAAGTGGCTCCGTAAAGTCCACGTTATATACAAAGAGGGGTGACAATTATGTAACTGAAGGGACGCACCCTTTGAACACAGAGAGGGGGACCAACTGTGTTCCCCTCGCCCCTCAGCTGTTGAACTCTAGGAATATTGTTTAAGGGGTGCCACAAAAGAAAGGTACATAGCGGGGCACTGTTTATGCAACTGAGGGGCTGGGGGGACACTAACCTGGTAATTGGAGTCTATTACTTACTACTTGCTATGGACACTGAGGACTATCGCCAACCCTCACCTAGGGCTCCAAATGTGCTTTGACTGGCACTCCATAATCTTTACCAAGATGTGAATGTGCAGTCAGTAAAGAGTTACTGATGAGCAATTTGAAAGAGACTTAAATGATCATATTTCTCCGCTAATATTTATTACCTGTAAAGATAAGGCTTTACTCTTTACATTGCTCTTTTAGGTAGCTCATTGTCTTTGCAGGTACCATCATTCATTGTTGCTGAACTAGTTGGAATTCTATATTACTTTGGCAGGCTTGCCATTTTTATTGGTTCTGAAGATGCTCATTTGCATGATGGAATGCAATCTCATTCTATTGGTGACCCATCCCCAGGCTAATTCTTAGCCCTGTTACAATTTTATCATTTTATGTAATACTAGCCAACCTGTGGTGTGCCATACGGTGCATAATTATGTATTGATGGGTGAACACTTCCTGAAAGACACAGTTGTCCAAATGGGGTTGGTTTTGAGGATACGACTGTAGGTGAATGAAAAGATGGAACTCTGGAGAGGGCAACATACAATACAGCATTTTACATGCTGCATACAGCAATTCACATCGAAGCATAGACACTGCTAAGACCATGGGATACCCCTCGCAAACTATTTTACACTCTGCATGCAGCGATTCACATCCACGACAAATATGATTCTTCTTAGATGGTCCTGTCGCGTCCACCCTCACTCTCGAAGCATACACACTGCCTGGTCATGTGCCCGCTCGCAAGAGCAACTAACAGAGACCCGCCCACCAACTGTAAGACCATGGGATACCCCGCGCAAACTGTTTTACACGCCGCACACACCGATTCACATCCGCGACAAACAAACTGTTTTACACGCTGCATACAGTGATTCACATCCGCGACAAACATGCTTCTTCTTATGGGGTGGGTTTGAGGATACGACTGTAAAGGAACTCTGGAGAGAGCAACATATAATTGTCCGTGACGGAAAACTGGAGGACCGCCGCCGCGCCCCCACCTCCCAGAGCGAAGGGCAGAACGGGGTGTGAGGGGAAGGTCTCCCAGTGAGGACGATGTATTGATGGGTGAACAGTCATCTCTTAGTCATCGTTCAGTATGCACTGCCTGCTCATGTGCCCACCCCCAACTCCTCACCTGAATTGCTTTCGTCTGTGTACAATCCACATGCACCTCTGAGCCACGTTGACTTTTCATTGTTCTTTTTGTCCGGGCTGGGTGAGGTTTCCCATGTTGAGTCTAATTAAGCCAAAGGCTCCACACCTGGTGGTGCCCTTCTGTCAATTCCTTTAAGTTTCAGCTTTGCAACCATACTCCCCCTGGAACCCAAAGACTTTGGTTGCCCGGCGGATCATGGGAATAACGCCGCCGGATCGCCAGTTGGCATCGTTTATGGTCGGAACTACGACAGTATGTGATCGTCTTTGAACCTCCGACTTGCGTTCTTGATTAATGAAAACATTCTTGGCAAATGCTTTCACTCTCGCATGAATTGTTGGTGGGCGGGGCTCTGACGTGCATGTGCCATGGTCGCCATCTTAGTGAATTGTTGGTGGGCAGGGCTCTGTGAGTTGGCGTGCATGGCTCCGTCATGCATATCACACGGTCTGTCTTGCGTGCTGCTTCTTGCATGCCCTGGTCAACAAACAAACTGTTTTACACGCTGCATACAGCGATTCATATCCGCGACAAACATGCCGGCTGCCTGGTGGGTCATGGGAATAACGCCGCCGGATCGCCAGTCGGCATCGTTTATGGTCGGAATTACGACAGTATGTGATCGTCTTAGAACCTCCGACTTTCGTTCTTGATTAATGAAAACATTTTTGGCAAATGCTTTCGCCCTCACGCGACTTGTTGGTGGACGGGGCTCTGTCGTAGCGAGGGTGGACGTGGGCTGGGGAATAAGGAGTATTGTGTAGACAAACGCTTTCCGTGTTCCTGCAGGACCATCTAAGAAGAAGCATGTTTGTCGCGGATGCAAATTGCTGTATGTAGCATGTAAACAGTTTGCAATGGTGGACGCCGTCGTGCGTCGTAACCGAAAAGTCAACGTGACTCAGAGGTGCATGTGGACTGTAGCAGAGACGAACGCGAATGACGCCGTGTTTTGTGAGTTATCGCGTCCGAGTTGGTGGGCATGGCTCTGTGAGTTGTCGGAGGCAGTGTTTTGTGAGTTGTTGCGTCTGACTTGGTGGGCGTGGCTCTGTGAGTTGTCGTCCTATCCCATTTGGTGGCCAGGGCTCTGTCTTGCATGCGTCTTGCTTGCCATGGACTTAGTGAATTATATATATAGATTGTGTTTACTTTTTTTTTTTCCACTCTGTGTTTTGTTAAGTTTCTATGTAGTGTTTTTTTTTTTGTTATTTGCTCTGTCTTCTTCAAGTTGAGCCTAAGGAGGTAGGGCCCCTGATGATGATACTGGAGGTCTGCCCCTGCAAATTTTTAAAAAGTAGCTAATGTTCACACCTCTGATTTGTCATTGCTTCATTTTAATTACTTCATTTCATTTGGGATTTTTGATTATTAGATTTTTCTCATTTTGACTTCTGGCTCTTGGGCATGGTACTGTTTTTGTATTTTGTCTGGATTTGTTCACCTTGCTCTGTTATTGTCCTGTCTTGAAACTGTGCTATTTTTTTGACTAATACATTTTTAAATTAAAAGGTATTTTCTTTAGTTTTTTGCATTTGTAGTTTCACGGTTTTCCTTTACTCTGTTCTTGTGAACAATTGGACTTTTAACAGCCTCAGCCTTATTCCTAGCCTGCATTTTGAGTAAGGGGTAGGCTGCCAAGTCACCCCCTGGCAAATTGATAAGAGGCTGGCCCTGCCGATTCTGTAAGTGCATCGTGTGCCAGCCTTTTGCTCCGACTTTTGTAGGTTGCTGGTCCCATTTAACCTGTAAATGCTTGGGTCTACAATATGTATAAAACAGGTCTCATTTGAAAGTCACTTTGGATTACTGCATCTCGTTCATAGCTTTTGAAATTATTTATTATTTCCAAACCATGCTGGAGCAATACATTTGTCAAATAAGTATGTCCTTAGGTATGCATATTCAAGTGATTGTATCAAGTTAAAGATATCAACTTCAGAAATTAAAATGGGAAACGTTTATTTTTCAATGCCTGGTCTGTCATTTTAGGTTTTGGTGCAACCACTGATTTTTACAGTGCTCAAACTTGCCAAACTCTTTCTAATTGTGTTTTATTCTCACACTCTTTACTAAACTCACTACCAGAAATGCAAGCGTCACTCTTTCAGTCTCAGCAGAATAAATGCACTGCTGACCCAAAAGGATATATAAAAAGAACACAAATAGCCAACAATGTCCCATGTGGCTCTTGAGTCCAAATGTTTACGATACTCTGCATTTCCATTCTCCTCCAAAGTACCAGCCTGAACTTATCTGTCACCATGTCATCCAAAATCACCCTCTCAGCAACTCCATGATTAAACACCATTACCAGCCCCTTCCCCCTTCACAACATTACAGTGGACAATCAATAGAAGCTTACATTTTATGAGACAAGGAGTTAACTTGTTCAATTACACCACAGACAGCTCTGTTCTTTTGTAACAAGTAATCCGGGTAGTGAAATCGATCCTGACAAGCCCAATGTACGCAAGCTAATTTTATATTACCTGCAGCCAATGGGAAGGCTCCCAGTAATAGAGTTGCTGCTACAGTTCATTATGATGGAAGGCAGTGGGGGGTGTGGGGAGGAATCAATATTGGTACAATAAAAGTGCTGGCTGCATAAGTAACCCTGAAGAGAAGGAGGCTCCCCAGCGCCACAGGCAACTCTGATTTACATATCCTCTCAAAACAAAATGCTTTAAAGGTCTCGCCTTCCTGACCTACAATTAAAGATGAAAATAGCAGAGGAATGAAAGCTCTGCAAAACAAATCCGGCTCTCCTGATAGCGCTTCAAACGCTCAGGGCTGAAGGTCAAGGAAATTTTAATGAAATGATTTTTGCACTCAGTGCAGTGTAAACAAAAAAAAGAGAAAGGCAGCGCCAGAGCCCCAGAGCGAACTGATCTTCTATGTATCGTATTCAAAAGAGGCAAAAATATCTCAAAGCCCACACTTACTCTGGTTTCCTGTAGCTGACAAGTCAGCAAATAAACAGAGATAAATGCATCAACTGGTAGATATGTGACTAAAGAATGGGTTTACTAATGCACCCATGTGCACAATCGACGAGGGCCTACAATCAACCAGTTATTGTCTGCCATCCTAGGCAGCGCACAAAAGAGGAGCATGGGGACTGCAAATGGCAAAGAATTCTTTTGCCTTGTTTTATTTAACTTATAGTCAAATTATCATTGTATTATTGTTTTTAATTATCTGTTTTGGGGGTTCAAGTGTTTAAAACATGATCTGTTACAATTAAAATGGAACCACGTTAAATAATGGAGGTTGAGCCAGCGGGAGATCATTTTGCTTCGACATTAGATATTTTCTTTGTTTAAGCTGATTTTTAAAATATTCAAAGGTTGGTATGACTGTGGCATTATAATGTTAATTTGCCAGGATGAAATATTTGACACTTAGAATATGATTCAAATGATGGGCTGATCTCGCAAATGGTGAGGTTGGCAACATTGAAAATATGGGGCTCTGAATGATTGGGATTTCTTAAAAGGGGCACGGCTAAACCTGATGTGGCACTTTCAAAAAGAATGGAGCTTTGAAAAATTATTATTGAGGAAAGAGATTAAACAGAGCCAGAGTAGGCTGGCACTACAACAGGTATCTTCATGTGGGTGAAAGTTAAGCAGATTGGGCATTAGCAGTGAAAGCACATTCTCAAAATGTGTGAAATAAAAAATAAAATATTTTGAAGAACGTCCAAAGACCGTAAAAAAACAGGCTTTCTTAAAGTAAAACAGCTGCAGCAGAAACAACAACAACAACATTTATTTATATAGCACATTTTCATACAAATAATGTAGCTCAAAGTGCTTTACATGACTGAAAAAAAGACAAAGTAAGAATTAAAATAAGACAACACTAATTAACATAGAATAAGAGTAAGGGCCAATGGCCAGGGAGGACAGAAAAAACAAAAAAACTCCAGACGGCTGGAGAAAAAAAATAAAATCTGCAGGGGTACCAGACCATGAGACCGCCCAGCCCCCTCTGGGCATTCTCCCTAATATAAATGATCAGTCCTCTTTGCATTTTAGGATTCTCATGGAAGGACTTATGGACTGATGACGGTCACGTAGACTTCTGGCTTTTAATCCATCAATGTAGGAACATCATGGTGCTTTGATTAGGTGGTGGTGGTGAAACATGCAGAGAGTGCACCCAAAGAGTGAGGTTAAGAAAAACTGGACATTTTCATAAAGGGCAGGCTAAAAACAAAGCGTTTTCGGGATGGGCTAAGTAAAAATGAATTTTTTAAAGTGTATGAAGCTGTAAAATTACAGCTTACTGGACAAAACCAGAAAAGACTGGACATTTTAAAAAGGATGACAGCTATGTTCATCTACATAAAAATGTTAGGTCTGAATACACAATGGGAGGTCTGAAAATTGAAAGTACACCTTATCAGAAGGATTTAGGAGTCGTAGTGGACTCTAAGCTATCGACTTCCCGACAGTGTTCAGAAGTCATTAGGAACGCTAACAGAATGTCAGGTTATATAGCGCCTTGATGTGTGGAGTACAAGGCCAAGGAGGTTATGCTGAAGCTTTATAACACACTGGTGAGGCCTCATCCGGAGTACTGTGTGCAGTTTTGGTCTCCAGGCTACAAATGGACATAGCAGCACTAGAAAAAGGTCCAGAGAAGAGCGACCAGGCTGATTCCAGGGCTACAGGGGATGAATTATGAAGAAAGATTAAAGGAGCTGAGCCTTTTCAGTTTAAACAAAAGAAGATTAAGAGGAGACATGACTGATGTGTTTAAAATTATGAAGGGAATTAATCTAGTGGATCGAGACTGTAACTTTAAAATGAGTTCATCAAGAACACGGGGACTTGTTTTAGGGTAAGTTTCCCACAAACATTAGGAAGTTTTTCTTCACACAGAGAACCATAGACACTTGGAATAAGTTATCAATTAGTGTGGCAGACAGAAGGACTTTAGGGACTTTCAAAACTCAACTTGATGTTATTTTGGAAAAGTTAAGTGGATAAGACTGGCGAGCTTTGTTGTCTTGATTGGTCTGTTTTCATCTTGATTGTTCTATTGTTCTAGTGTTCTATAACAGACATTTTCTTTAATATCTTAACTAAAAAGACATGATAATGTAGGTTTGCTGCTAAGTAAAATAGATTATTTTTCAATGGGATGGGGCATCATAAAAATATACAATGAAATTTTTTTCCAGAAGGGGCTTAGCAAGATTGAAAATGGTCAGGAAGAGTTGGTCCAGCATGTGCTGCAGAATTGTTGATAATCTTTAATTAAGAGGCTGTAGTGATCAGTGCTTTAAATTGCTTTACAATGTAATAACGAGACAAACAGAAATTATAAATCTTTGGGGCACCACTAAGTCCAGACCCGTATATTCAAAATAAAATGTGTGGTATAGCATGCTAGGAGAGAAAAATAAAAAACTTGAAACAATGCAGATCTCCATAAGACTGATTCAAGATGGCGTTGCTTCTGGAGATAAAGGTCATGGGCAGGAAGAGGCGGGTCCAGGCAGGTGGAAACTGAAAGTGATGTCAGAGGTGTCATGGTTGTCAATTTTCTGGTCTGCAGAGAGAGGAAGAGAAAAGTCGATAGCACCCTCTGGCTTTAGGGAGGAATAATACAATTATATGAGCCCTTAAACTGTTACCCCTAGTCGCACGCATGTGACAACAGACATAACAAATCTTACACGCATATATGTCCTCTGCAATAATTTTATTTTAAAAAGAGTTTTTAAATGTGCCATTGCTTTTGGTTAAAAAAAATTCATTGGAAGTAAAAAAAATTAAATGTTATTTTTTGGAATAATTTTATAAAAATACATTTTTTAATTTTTGAAGCCCTGTTTTGCCATAATTACAACTTTGGAGGTTGGTATGTGTATGACGCCCCAACTGTTCATGATGTGCTTAGACAACATAAGAATAACAAAAAGACTTTTCACCTGCATACTGCTAGTTATTATATGTTGATGCCTTTATCCAAAGAGAGTTTCAATATTTGAGGCATAACTGATCACATTCCTTTATTTTTTTTCAAATAGAGTGACTTGCTCATGGTGACACAGCATCAGTAATGTGAAACATCTGAAATATTCTGAAGGTATCTCAAATGGAGGTGAACATGGAAATGGAGGTCAGGAAATTAGTATAAAAAATTTTTAAAAAGTATTTTTGACATTACAAATTTGGGTTAGAATAAAGGTATCTCGAAATGTGTCTTTACATATCTTCATTATATTTTTCTATACTGTATCTTAAAATATCAATCAGACATTTTTGAGAAACCTCAAATGCTTTTCCAGACATCTTAAATACCTTGCAGTGCATTTTAAGATAAAATACATCTCTTATGTTTTGAAATATCTTAAAATAACTTTCTGTGTGTTTTGAAATATCTGAAACACATTTCAAATTATCTTTAAAATAACTTGCAGTGCATTTTTAGATACAGTATTTCATATATATTTTGAGATATTATAAACCAACTTTCCTTGGATTTTGTAATATGTGAAATACATTTTAAGACATATTTGAAATACCTTGCTCTGGATTTTGAGATACGGTAAAGTAATTTTCTGTGGATTTTGTAATATATGAAATACATTTTAAGGCATACTTGAAATACCTTGCTGAGCATTTTTAGACACTGTATCTCATATACATTTTGTGACACTGTAAACTAATTTTTTGTGGATTTTGTAACACATGAAATGCATTTTAAGATATCTTTAAAATTACTTACTGAGCATTTTGAGACACAACATATCATTTACATTTTTAAAACTCTTAAAAACACTTTCTGTTGGTTTTGAAATATCTAAAATTAATTTTATATCTTTAAAATAACTTGCAGCACATTTTGAGAAACAGTATCTCACATACATTTTGAGATACCATAAAATAACTTTCTGTGGGTTTTGTAACATCAGAAATGTATTTTAAGATATCATTAAAATATTGTAATTTAGAGTTCATTTTAGAGACATCGAAAACAATTCAATATATCTTATCATTTGGTGTAATTCAATACATCTCAAATGCATTTCAGTGTAAGACATTTGGCAGAATGTCATTTTGAGGTATGTCAGAATGCACAGGGGGGGCAGTTCAAGATAACAGAACTGCATTTGCGATATCTCAAAATGGAAATGAAATTGTTTCAAGATATCTCAAAATGCTCTTGTACTAACTGCTTTTGAGATATAGTATCTTGAAATGCATTTCAGATATTTCAAAGTGACCAGGATTATTTAAAAAAGCACATATACTAATTCTTTAATTGATTTAAAGATATCTAAAAATTAATCTTGAGATATCTGCAAATGTTAATTTAGCTTTCCATACTATAGCAAGTCAAATTATTATTTAGAGATGTCTCAAAATGGATTTCAAGTATCCTAAAAAAGACTTCAGAGTAACTGTTACCTGAAGCAGCATAAAATCCTAAGATATCTGCAATACATTTTGCAAAATCGCAAATTCCTTTAAAGGTATCTCAAAACAACCTCCTTTGCACTTGAAAATGTGGTGCCAGTGTATTATGGGGTATGAGGTCATTCCATCCTGGTGGAGTGTGGGCAGTGCAAATAAAATATTTGAGGGGAAGGAGGGGTTGGGAGCTGGCAGAGGAGCTCTCAGACAAGCAGGAGCAGAGTGGGTAAAGGTTCCTTCTGAACTAAAACAGCAGACAAACTAAATTCTAATTCGGTGCATGACCCTGAACAAGTTACTTAACCTGACAGAGAAATGTGGGAAGAATCGTTTTATGCTGTACTGTTGAAAAATCTTGTCTTCCTTGTAAAAAGATTGCAGGACAGAGCAGTGATGGAGTGGTCAGTACTACTTCTTTACAGCTCTTTGGACTTCAATCCATTGCCCTGTGGAGTCAAGTGCTACATGTAGTTTGCACAAAGGTAAGATTGACTGGGAAATCTACATTTGTCTTGTATGAAGGCACAGAAGAAAATACAATGGTTTGTGGTCAGCTTCTTATGATTCTGTAATGAAAAATGTGGCGACAGTGTGGTAGAATTCAACATCTTAATTAAAGAAAGAAACTTATCCTCTAACAAGTCTGATTTAAATAAAAACCTTTGAGTCAGTAATCAGGCAGGAGAAAAGCTGTTCATTGTGTCATTTAATCTCTTGCAGCACCATGCTGAAGATGAAGCGTCCTTCCCAAAAGTCTGTTAGAGAAAGATCACAGAATAAAGCCAGGAGCTCATACTTATGGATACCTGAATTTACATAACAGTGTTGATTAATGCTTACACATCATACTCTGACTGGTTAAAAGACATGAGGTGTTCAGCATAGAGCACAACCATCCTAAATAAGCATCTTTCTCCGTTATGCCCTTGTTCTTCAATATATCTTAGCTTAGACATTACCCCTGAAATCTCTGTGTATGTGACAACTGTCCGGTTTTATTGTTTACAGGCCATTTGCTGTTCTCCTAATCATACATTTGGTGTATTACATCAACCTGCTCCTGGTACATTCTTGTCTTTGTTGTTCACTTGACCTTTATCTGGTTTCCTGATATTACTGAAAAGGTTTCCAACAGTTATTAACCCTTTTATATTCCTATATTTTAATATGGAAAGCATATCAAAACACTTCATCCTAAATGACTATGTTATATCCCAAAGTCTAATTTCTCTTCCACAATAGAAAATGGATGGATTGATTCATAATGCAGATAAACAAGGCAACACACTGAGGATACAAAGCGTAAGGGAGAGGAACAGACAAAGCAGACAGGCCACTTGGCCCTGCTGGTATGCAGTTCACATCATCAGCATTGGTTTTCAGTCATAATAGAAAAAGTTGTGACCTTAGATGGTCCAGGAACAGGAGTGGATTTTCTTGTTTGTGCCAAGTAAGTGTTCATTGTTTAAGCAAACAAGAAAAAGACCTGAAAAGGACAGCAAGCTTATGCTTTGATTCCGCAGCTTTTTCATCACATAACTTGCAAAATAAAAATACTGTAGATCCATTAGCCAAAATAATTAAAAACCTGTAAACGTCCCAAGAATAATCAAAGCAGATAAACAAAGAACTGTAATTAAATCCAATGCAGTATATTACACTTCATAATAGTTCATTCTCAAATTCAGACTTATTGCACTCATTAATATTATTTAGTCATCATATAGACCTATTTTGGCCGCAATAACATTTCTTAAGGCATGCTGTATCAAGACGACTGGCAATTCATAAAAAATAAATCATTTTGTGCTCAAAGCAAGGGCAATTACAGCTGAAAATGAGTTTCGCCGTATATCATTACCAAGAGGATCTTCTCCAAGTTCACATCGTCTGCACTCTCAGGCGAGCCTGGGCTCCTCTGCTTTCTACAGTGCCAGGGGCTTTCATATCCTTCCTGACTGTCCGCTGTGATGACAAAGAAACAAGCTGCTTTGACCAGGTGGGACATGTATTTGAGACAAAATGGAATAATAGATTATCACTGAAGTACAGCTCATGAGATAATTACATGTTCTATGCAGCCATCTGGTAAAAGCTGAGCACTGAGTGCTAAGGCATACATGCATAAGTTTTCACCGAATATTCAAATACAAAACATTTTTGCTTTTTTATTTAACTTCAATAATTGAAGACTATGCACGTGTACTCTTAGATATCCTTTTCACCAAGAAACACTAAGAGGTCTTAAGAGCTATTATTTTCCTATCAATTTGAGCTCATATGATTCAAGGTTAGGGTGTCATCCAGGATAAGTTAATTTAAAATGTGTGTCTTTTGTAGGCCTTATTTTTACTAAATCTTTCAAATATTTTTTCAGTGTGATGTTGGGAGATGCATTTCCTATGCTGGTTCCTTGGTCCTATAAACCTCATCACTTTAAATAAGCTGAGCCAATTAAAGGCCACCTGCATCATTTCTATAACTAAATAAGAGCAAATGTCTGTCTGTCTGTCTATCCGCTTTTCATGAGAAAATTACTTAACAGATTTAGATCAGGTTTTTGCGACCCCTCTCATTGCGCTAAGTATCATAGTTCACTTGCAGTACCGATTTATTTGCATGAATCCGAGAGAGACGCAGCGGGCCGAGGGGAGGGGGCCGGGCCTTCCTCACTCATGCTCCTGCCTCAGGGCATATCTTAGCTAGCGAACAAGAGAACTACTTGATGGATTTAGATTGGGTTTTTTTTCTAGAATTTGCTTGAACATTATGGTCGATTTTGCTACCTCTCTCATCACGCTAAAAATTATAGTTCGCATGCAAGAGCAATATATTTGCGCTAATCCGAGACAGAGGCTACGGGCCGAGGGGAGTGGAAAACGTGATGTCAGGAGTCGGGAGTCGGTGTACCGCTGCATTTTGGAATGTAACTTGCCTCCGCTTAGCTAGTGATACCTTTTTGTTTATTGATTTTTAAAGTTTGTCCTGTTTCACTACTACATAGGCGGAGCCGAGGGGAACGGCTAGTACTGAAAATTACATATAATGGTATAGAAGTGCTATCATTTAACTCAAGTTGGGTTTATGTGCATGTGCCCTACAACAGGCTGATCTTGTGTCTAAGGCTGGGTTTAACCTTTAACTCAACACTGTCAAGATAAGCTTAAGCTTCAAATGAACCTAAACAGGATAACTCAGGTTTGGAAAATGGATGGCTGGATGATTCATCCGTTTTGTAGTTGACATCAAACCTATAGTAATTCATTGACAATTGTTTATCACTCTTTCACAAATATATGAATAGAAGTTTCACTCCAGTCCACACACCCAGCAATTTAGGAGATTACACAGGAGGGACTAATGACAAGGTGCTCTGCATTACTGGTCCAGGCTCAACATTGCCATACATATTAGATCTATTATAGGGATTCTGTAAGATCTCTGGCTTCAGAATTGATATGAAGAAGAGCTTAGTTTCCCAAAATATTCACCCCCCTCGGTGTTTGTCCTGTTTTGTCACTTTACAACCTGGAATTTAAATGAATTTGGGGGGAATTAGCACCATTTGATTTACGCAATATGCCTATCACTTTGAAGGTGCAAAATATTTCTTATTGTGACACACACAATCATTAAGACAGAAAAAAAAATCAGAAATTATGAGTGTGCATAGGTATTCACCTCCTTCCAAAGTCAATACTTTGTAGAGCCCCCTTTTGATGCAATTCTAGCTACAAGTCTCTTTGAGAGTGTCTCTATTACCTTAGCACATCTCACCACTCCATTCCTTAAGGAAAAACTGCTCTGGCTCCTTCAGGTTTGATGGGTTGCGTTGGTGCACAGCTATCTTCAAGTCATGCCGCAGATTCTCAGTTGGAATGATTTCTGGGCTTTGATTCCAAGACATTTAAATGTTTCTCTTCAAACCACTCCAGTGTAGCTTAAGCAGTAAGGTTTAGGGTCATTGTCCTGCTGGAATGTGAACCCTCATGCCAGCCTTAAGTCTCTAGTAGACTGAAACAGGTCTTCCTCAAGAATTGGTCTGTATTTAATGCCATTCATCTTTCCTTAAATTCTGACCAGTTTTGCTGTCACTGCTGATGAAAAACATCCCCACAGCATGATGTTGCCACCACCATGCTTAACTGCAGGAATGGTGTTCTCTAAACCATTGGATGGAAAGTGATGGGTTTGTGCTACACATGGTGTTTCCCATGATAGCCAGAAAGTTCAATTTTAGTCTCATCTGACCAAAGAACCTTCTTCCATGTGTTTGGGAAGTCCACTACATGCTGTTGGGCAAACTCCAAGCATGTCTTCCATAAAGCACTGTTTTGTGGAGTGTATGGCTTAAAGTGGTCCCATGGACAGATACTACCATCTCTACTGTGGATCTCTGGAGCTCATTCAGTGTTATCCTTGGCATCATTGCTGCATCACCGGTCAATGCCTTCCTTGCCGGTGTGATATTAGGTGCTATACTGCTCCCGACCCGGCACAGATTCACACTCCTCCTCCCGACTCTGGCTGCTGAGTGGTGGTTGCTGGCACCTTTTATAGCCCACCCGGAAGTGCTCCAGGTGCTTGATCACCTGTTTCCGATTGCACTTCCAGGCAGGGCTGTAGAGTTGTCTATGCAGGCCCAGGGACCCATGTTGCACCCCCTGGCGGCCACCCCAGATCCCAACAGGGCTGCGGAGAACTCCATCTCCCATGTAACCCTGCGGAAAACTGAGGCACCATTGTCAGCCAGGGAGGCTGCCACCAAGCGTCCCAGGGACTACACACCGGGTCTATGAGTTCTTCTGAGCAGTCTTCTCTTGTCAGATTTGTAGTGGTGCCATATTTTTTCATTTTGTTTTAACTGATTTATATATATATATATATATATATATATATATATATATATATACTAAGGGGGCAAGCCCCCCTGCACCTTCAGCGCCCAACCCCAGTTGTGGCCAGAATATTAGTAAAATCTGTAAATGTACAAAAGAAAAATTATTATTTATATGGAGTTCGCCCCCTGCTCGCCTCACTTGCCAGCCTCTTCGTGTCTCTGCCACTTGCATTGTGAAGAGGGGGGCTGAACACACTGTCAAATCCCTGTCAAGACTTTTGATGTCTCATCATACAGGAGGGACTGCTGTATGTATTGGGTTTTTTGTTCACACAACTCTGTGACTAGGTTAGGGTGGTCTGAGATTGATTTGATTAGATGAAAAACATACATTTATGTCAATTAAGAACAAAAAATGAACATAGGCATAGATGAGTCTGCCTCCCGGGTAGTATACTGGCTAGTGCTGCTGCTTCATAGCTCTGGGAGCTTGGGTTTGATCTCATCACGCTAAAATGACAAAGGGTGGTTTGACAACTGGACAGATAATTTTAGCATGCTAAACTGAGCTGAGCTTCACTTGAGAATCTTCAAAGAACCATTTTTTCATAAATAGAAACAAAGGACATTCCCAAGTATAACCATCAGAGGAAGATAATGAGATTCACTAGCTCACTCTTGACATATTGGCCGACTAATTTCTTGAATCTGTAGTGCTCACAAATGTGGCTGCAGGGGACCAATGGTACTCATGATAAATCTGACTTTACAAAAACAGTGGTGACAACTTGTCCAACTTAGAACAGTGGGTCTCAGCCTCGGGGCTCATGTCCCTCTGATTGATCCCATTTAATTAGCTGGTCTTTTTTCTCTTCTGTTTTTCTGCATTCTGAAAAGCATAGTAAGGTGATTTTTTACATTTATAAGACATCCATCCATCCATTATCCAACTCACTATATCCTAACTACAGGGTCATGGGGGTCTGCTGGAGCCAATCCCAGCCAACACAGGGTGAAAGGCAGGAAACAAACCGTGGGCAGGGCGCCAACCCACCGCGGGGCGCACACACACACACCAAGCACACACTAGGGACAATTTAGAATCGCCAGTGTGCCTAACCTGCATGTCTTTGGACTGTGGGAGGAAACCGGAGTACCAGGAGAAAACCCACGCAGACACGGGGAGAACATGCAAACCCGGGCCTCCTAACTGCGAGGCAGCAGCGCTACCCACTGCACCACCGTGCCGCCTTTTATAAGACATTTACAAATATTTGTATGTTTACTATAGCATTAAATGCTTAACTCTCTTTTGTTGTTTTCCTATTAATTTGCCTTTTCTGTGTAATTTGCCTACTATTTGTATCCCAATAATGGCAATTAAGGAGCAGAGCTGACATTCCGTGTGCTCAACAGTAAACAGTGACTTGGATAACCAGAACACCTGAAAAAGTGAAATGAAAAGGAAGATAATGATGATGAAAATCCTGAAAACCAAGTTACAAACAACACTAAATTATTCCAATGTAACCTTAACAAACTCTTGCTGTATTCCAATAGTAGAAGAGCGAATCCAGTTTTGTCATTTCTGTGTTAACATCAACATGGATAATGGGAAATAGCAGCCTAATTAATTGGAGTAAGAATCCAATTAAAAGCAGATATGGGTTCAGACAAATATCTGCAGCCTTGGTGATCCTCCAGGATTGAACTTCAGAACCCCTTTACTCGAGTGCCCAGAAGAAAACCTACATGGGAATGTTGAGAATGTGAAAACTCCATGAAGAAATCATTTGGCCAAAGCATTTGAACCTGGAATGTTGGATCTGTGAAGCAGAAGTGCTCACCACAAAAATACCAAAACAAGTGCACTTTTATGTTGAACTACAATGTTATCAAAACGTAGAAGATGTGAGGCTGTAAACATGCAATCGTCCATTTATCAATTTTCTGAACCCTCTTTATCCATTACACGGTTGGGGAGCTGCATCCACCATTAATCCCATACTTCTCAATAACAGCTCTACTGATGTATCAAGTTTAATTACTTCATTTTGGAGACCAGGTTGAATTGAAGTTGTGATAACTGTAATTGCTAAACTACACAAAATAGTTGCCCATGTTTAACACTTCTACAGAGTTCAGTTGGAGCTTTGTATTTACTTGAAGTAGGAAGGTGTCCTAGAAGCTGAGCCTTACTGTCCGAATTAAACACGTTGCTTATTTAAGTGAGGCAGCACAGTGATGTCACCTGATTGTTGTACCCAGTCATTGTCTGCGTAGGACTGCCATGCTTTTCTCTTGTCTGTAGAAAACAAACTCACTTAGAATAACATGAAAGGAACTGGACATAATTACTGGATACAAGCGATCCAGGATTCAGCTGCTAGAAGGAAATATGGATAAAGCTAACACCCTGAACCATTTCTGCTGTGGAAAAAATGTTGTATTGTTCAAGTTCCAAAGAAGATAGACACGCCTGTTCACCTAATGACTACAGCCCAGTGGCCTTTATGTGCCATATGATGAAGACATTTGAAAGGATGGTACTATAATATATGAGTAATTTTGTGAATAACCACTTGGACCCACTTCAGAAGGCTGGAGCGTAAGATGCCATTATCTGTCTGCTCTGCAAGGCTTATTCCCATTGGGCTGGAGCATCATAGGGATGAGGTTTTTTAAATTTCTCTGTGGCCTTCTGAACCACCCGGCTATCTCTGTTAAGGGGTACAATCAGAGGTATGAAAGTGGAAGAGCCTATAGTGTCCTGGATAATGGACTATCTATCTAGAGGACAGTTTATGAGGCTCAACAGTTTATGAGGCTCAAGACCCTGTGTCTTTAATTTAGATGTGACCAACAGCTGGAGCACCCCAAGGAGCAATGTTGTCTGCTTTTCTCTTCAACCTGTACACCTCAGGCTATAAATGTATCACCAGGCCTTGATGATGATTTTGCACTAGTGGAGTGTATTGATAAGGGGGTTGACACAGAGGATAGGAGTCAGGTAGAGAACATTAGAACATAAGAAATTTGACAAACGAGAGGAGCTTGTCTATTTATTTAAAGTTAAGGTGTCCCAGTATCTCATCCAGATACTTCTTAAAGGTTGTCAAGAGTTCTGCTTCTACTGCATAGTTTGTTCCAGACTCCCACAGTTCTTTGCATAAAGTGCTTCCTGGCTTTAATCCTACATGATAATTTCTGCTGGTGTCATTCAGTATGTGATTTAGTTGAAAGAATTCCACTGGATTTATTTATTAGTGCCTTTGGAAATTTTAAAGACCTGGATTAGGTCCCCACACAGTCTCCTCTGTTTGAGACTGTCACTGTAGGACATGCCCTTATGTCCTGGGATACACTTGGTTACTTTCCTCTGCACAGCTACAAGTGCTGCTATATCTTTTCTGTAGTGTGGTGACCAGAGCTGATGCAGTCTAACTAATGCACTGTCAGAGCCTAAGGCCCTTCACTTTCTATTCAACAGTTTTTACTATATAATCCAATAGGTGTTTCATTGTGTAAAAAAGAAGTGTATGCAATATAACATCAGCAAAACCAAGAAACCGACAATTGACTTTCCTCACACCAAAAAGCCTCTATGCCCAGTCACCATTCATTATTTGGCTTGTGTGACTGTAAGCAGTGTCCAGGCCTGTAAATGAACCCAGGTCCTTTAATGCATGGCCTCTGCACTAACCTCCATTCCACATTATACCAGCAAGAAAAAGCATTGTGAGGTGTGATTTCTTTTTTAATGCAGGCACACAAGAAAGCCTCCTTTGAAGAACTCATCTCCTAATCTCTTGCATCTCTTGTGCTTTTATTTTCATTTTTAGGATTCACGTTATTTGCATGGAAATCTTATCTTTACACTGAGCATGCTGAAAGGAATCATGGCTTAATTATCTGGTACTTCTAGGTAATCCGTGCCTCTTATATGCTGTAATATTCTGTAAAATCATTTGGATTCAGGTAAAGGTGATAACTAATGCTGATGCTCCACTTAAATTTATTTTTACTTTTCCTTGCCTTTGCAAAATAAGTTAGAAAACATACCAGTAGCTCTTAGTAGGAATTATAAAGGTAAATCTGCCAGAGAGAATTGTTTAAAAAAAAAATCAAAATTTCATGTTCCCTCATTCTCCTTTTCAGCTCCCATTATCTAATTACCTTCACATTTCTTTTCCATCAGCCTCATGACCTGAATTTCTTCACAAAACCCAGAAAGGGGCGGGCCACTAGCAGGGCGGCCACGGAGTACGCGGCCGTAAATCTACCTTCCCATTAGGACCGAGAGGCTCATCGCGGCAGCTCTAAATCCAGGATTTATAAAGATGTCTGGGCCATACAGCACACTTGTGGACACCATAATAAATTCATGAGCACATTGCCAAGGCAAAGCACTTCATTATGTGGAGGGACGCTGGCCATTAATCTCACACAGCCTCGACCGGGAGCGCTCAGGAAATTTACTCAGGCTTAGACTTACCCATTTCATTATGGATTCAATCTGCTTTTTCTCTGCTGTCACTTTAAAGAAAAAAAAAAAGGAATCGGGAGACCTTGGTGTGTTAATAATCAGATTCCTCTGGTGATTTGTGCTGGACAGTTCATTCATTTCTTACTCAAGTACACTTTGCACATGCCTTGGGTGTGTTCACAAACTTGGGGAAGGGGCATAGGGGGGTGCAGCAACAGGAAATTAATTAGATTGTATAATTTGGTGAGACGGGCACTGACGGCTGGGTGACATGTCTGAACGGCACAGTAGGGCTCTAACTTGGGCTGCACCAGTGGGGGCGCTATTCTTTGCTCCTAACCACATTCAGGCCATTTTCTTTTAATTAGATATTTGTCTTATTGCGCATCTTATTTCTGTACTTAATGTGCAGGTTGGGAACTTCTTAACTGGGCCTTGTTGGCTTTCAGTCCAACTGAGTACTCAAGCAGAATTCAACTTCCAAATCGAGCTGAATTCTATTTACTTGGTGCTTACTTGATGCACTGCAGGTTCCTGCTCTAACTGGGTAGGACATTTTAAACTTTATTTTCTGTGGCTCCTAGTTTCCATTCCAAAAGAATTCTCAATAACAGCCCGGATTAAGCAAATCATTTAATATATTCTTTTGTTGTAAAATGTAATTAGAGTTATCTAAGGTCTCCCTCACTCTGCCTTGTGTGGCGTCCTCTTTTCATTTCAATGGATTTTCCATCTGACATTGCCCTGATATTAAAAGGTAATGTGGAAAAGCTCAAAATACATTTCCTATTACTCCCATCAGTTAATGATTATGCATACATCCTGGGGCAGTGATATCCAATGGAAAACCCACCAGAATATGTGGAGGATGTCCAAAATGCACAAAAAGAGTGACCTGAACAGAAATCCAACCTAAGTCCATAAGGATGTGAGGTAAAAGTAACCTATCCGTCTTAATAAAATGAGTCTTTGTCTGTGTGTCTGCGTACCCTTCCAGTTGCTATGTCTCTGTCATTCCAACAGATGCTGCATTACAAACATTTGTAATAATAAAATGCATTGAATTTGTCATTCCAACAGATGGCACATCGCAAACATTAACACTGCTTTTATGAGTCCCATAGATATATGCATTGTATTTGTACTCTAATTTTATTTATTTTCTTATTACTTCAAATGTTTGTGATGCACCCTCTATTAGAGTGACAAAACAATGTATTTTATTACTACATACATTACAAAATAATTCCAATAGATGGTGCACTGAAAAAAATAATGGTCTAACTTGATCAACCCGTCATAGATGAGTAGCACAACTAGTGGTACCAGATTTCAGTAATGAATGAATGAATCAGAAAACTATAAAATCATTACAGTGTCCATCACCAGACAATGCATTCTACCTTCATCATAAGTGCTTAAGCTTCACTGCAAGTTTGGTACTCTATGAGTCAAGCAGCCCTGTAATCTTGAGCTCTGCTTATTTGGTTAGTAACACAAAAGAGGCTTGCACTCATTCTGCCATAATTTATTTTGCCATATGTGTGTTTGCGATTTATTTAGAGTTTTGAATCATGTGGGTTCAGTTCCCATTGTTTATTATTGAATACAATAAGAATTAAAATAGTTATTGTTAGTCAAAATTTAGTTTTGTTTAGCTATATTAAAGTGTCAGTCAGGGTCATTACATTAAAGGATGTCAAGTATAAATAGGACCACACACTTATTTTCCTTTGTTCATGTAGGTAGTAGTAGGGTGTTGTACCATATTAGCCATTATTCTTGACTTCTCATTGCTTCATTCATGTAATTATTTCTCTCTGCAGCAGTTAGATTTTGTCTCAAGTAGGCTCAAGCAGCAGGTCTGTTATTTTGGTTTTTGACTTCCTTCTGACCACGACTCTTGAAGAACGTCTTGCTCCTTGCTTCCTGTTTACCTGTTTGTTTGAGCTCATGGTTTTGCTCCTTACCTATTGTGATGGACGACCGGCTATGGACTCCGGTCGCCACCCCCAGGCCGCTAGGAGGAGCCCTCCGGACAGCATGATGGTGCCCCGACTTCCAGCAGGGCCTCATGGACTCTGTAGTTTGTACACACAGCCCTGCTGGATACCTTGGGGGCCACCGGGAGTCGCTGTAGGGGGGCTAGTGGGCTCTTGCATGCCCTATAACCCAGGAGTGCGTCACAGTCACGTGACTGGAGGAAGCGACGTGCTCCCGGGATGAAAAGGACTGTTTGCCCTGACCCAGAAGGAAATGGACTTGTGGGTTGTGCTTGGAACCACTTCCGGGTCAGGAGCTATAAAAGGACTATGGAAAGCCCAGAACACTGAGCTGAGCTGGGAGGTAGGAGGGCGAAGTGTCTGGGAGTGGAGGATTGTATTGGTTTGTTTATTGAATAGTGATTATATGAGAGTGGTGTGGAGAGTGCTTTGTGCACGATTTATTTATAAAATAAATAACATTTATACATTCACCTGGTCATCAGAGTGGTACCTAAGGGTTCGAGAGGTGGACAAACGCTATATCTGCTACACTATCTTAAATTACGTCTCTGTTTTCATTTATCATTTACTGGTATTTAAGTGCTCACTATAATTGTTGGATTTCCTTAACATGTTCATAAACAAATGAATAGCTCACCAAATGAAAGTTGTGCTTCAAAAACAAAAAAGCGGAGTTAGTATGTCTCAGTGAGTTAGTCAAGTGAAGATCTATGAAAATCAACAGACTCCAGGATGAATGAACCAGAGTCTCAAAAGCCAGTAGCTGTTTGTTATGAATAATCCCTAATAAGAAGGCCAAACCATAAAGAACCCTCCCAACAATTCAAAAATGAAAAAACTGTTATGGATTAACAGGCATTTATGTTTATCTTTGTTATTTTTGCTGTTTTTTAATTATTATTTTTCATATTTTTATAAGGATGGATAGGATTAGAAATGAGTACATTAGAGGGTCAGTTCAAATTGGACGGTTGGGAGACAAAGTCAGAGAGGTGACATTGCACTGATTTGGACATGTGCAGAGGAGATACAGTATGCTGGGTATATTAGGAGAAGGATGCTAAGGATAGAGCTGCCAGGGAAGAGAAAAAGAGGAAGGCCTAAGAGAAGGTTTATGGATGTGGTGTGAGAGGACATGCAGGTGATGGTGAAACAGAGCAAGATGCAGAGGTCAGAAAGATATGGAAGAAGATGATCCGCTGTGGCGAACCCTAATGGAAGCAGCTGAAAGAAGAAGAAGAAGATGTATCCTCTGTGATGTTTGTAATTATGTACCTGTCATTTAAATGTCCTGACATTCATGGAGCCACAGGGGCCGGGGCCATTCTACCATTACCACTCCTGAGCCCTCTCCCATCTATTTAGCCACTGCATCCTGTACCTTCCACTTCCTTCCAGTCCTCACTTCATTGCTAGCTATGGAGACTTTAGGGTCACTAGACTCTATATATTGCAGCACCTTTCAAGAAAGAAAGAAAGAAAGAAAGAAAGAAAGAAAGAAAGAAAGAAAGAAAGAAAGAAAGAAAGAAAGAAAGAAAGAAAGAAAGAAAGAAAGAAAGAAAGAAAGAAAGAAAGAAAGAAAGAAAGAAAGAAATGCAGTGTTCCATCTCTGGGCTCTGCTTTGAGATAAGAGCCTCCATAAATATCACATCATTGTTCTTTTCTTATTCTCCAGTAAATGTTGTCCGGGCAGCAAACTGCAGACGGAATACTAAAAAGAGCAGTTCCAGGAAAATAGTTTGGATAAGCCTGTGACTCTTCATTGAGACGGAGACGGTTCGAGTGCATGTAATTCATAATTAAAGCCATGGCAGCTACTTAATTTGTACGCTAATAAAATCTTTCCACATAGCAAGATTATTGTCCCCTTAGAAGAGCATAACTCTAAGCGGCAGACTCTTCCAAGAACATTTCGAGACGCCTTTCATAAAATGTAAGCTGCTTGTGGACGCCTCCTAATTTGGTATTTATACTTTTCATGGAATAAAATCTGTGACTAATTACAAAAGATTAATGAAAATACACAAGTTTTAGGTTATGGTCCCATTGTGCAAAAACAAAAATAAAATAGTTGGATTAATTTAGAAATAGAAATGTATAAAATTAGAGAATAATTAGAAGCAGTCTGCTACAATCTCCAGCCCAACTGCACATATGATCCTTGTCGTCTATTTAATTTTACTTGCAAACACATTGTCTCTAATAGGCATCCAAAGACACCAGTTTTCATCTGTCCTTCCATTTGACCATTCGTTTGTTTTGGTATCCTTTTTGTTCCAAACAGGCACATTGAGAGGAAAAACATATTAAATCATACAGTTATATAGGAATTAATAAAAATCTTTACGAGAACAGTTTCTTCAATCTGCAATTAACGTGGTGAAGTGGTATTTCATATACTGTATAAGATGATAAATATTTTGTATGTCTTTATTTGTGACACAGAGAAGCAAATGTAATATTATTGTTTCAGGAGAAATGTCTTATTTCATTGATGAGAACTGCAGTACCTTGATGTCTGTCTAACCAAACCCTGAGTCTTTAGGACTGACTCAGGTTGTTATTGCAGGCTTGGAGGAGGTGCCTCAAACCGGTTTGGCAAGTGATACTCTGCAGGACATACTCTCAACCAACCCCTGCGGGGAGGCTGCACTACCTAGCTGCTAGTGGTCTTGGGGACAGGTGTGAATAGGCAGTGTGTGTACCCATTGGTCTGAAGTATGGCTATTTGGGATTGGTTTTGAGTCAGAGCCCATTCTGTACTATGATGCCCTACTGGCCTAAGGATTTGGACAGAGAATGCATAAATCTGGTCGCTTTTCCCCATCCCTCTCTCTCGCTCACACCATGGCCATGAAGAGAAGACCATAATGACAAGCACAACTCTGCACCCATATTGAGACAGGCATGTGGCCTGTCCTGAAGAAAGATGACTAGAAATGATGACTTAATCAGAGACAACTACACATCTAGCATTTATCAGGCTGCATCATTGTCAATATTCACATTTACTCTGCTTCCTTATTATTATTATTATTATTATTATTATTATTATTATTATTTTATTAATATTATCAATAATACATTATTAAGCTGTAAGCTTAACTCCTGCTTCTCCTTTCACTCTATATAATTTCCTAAGGTTATAAATGTGGAAGGGAAGGTGAAGACAAGTTATAATTACAATACAATACATTAGTACAATAAACAGTGGTAAGTCTAGAGGATTTGAGGCATTCTTATAAAGTCTACACAGTAAAGAATACAAAAGGCGAAAGCAGAATCAAATAGGACTCCAACAAGACAAAACAGGCAATCAATTACTGGTTACCCGAGTGAATAGTCAGGGTTCTCTTGAGCCATTACTGAACCAAAACAATGCACATGAAGACAAGAATATAAAGCCAGAACATGTTTCATTTCATGAAAAATGTACCATTGGAGAACACAAAATGCAAGAACAGGATAAACAATAAAACCTCCATGCCTAAGTGGGACTACATTTACATATAAGTTGCCTCCAACCAAAGTAACATTTTTCTGGAGCCAAGGACTTTTTATAAATACAGGAACTTTTCTAGCATTCCCACTGGAACTTAGGCCATTTGCATTTCCCAGTAGGCAGATCCTGGTACTTTTTTTAGCTCCTACTTCAGCGTATGTACTTTCATTCAACTAGGAACTATTGTGGGTGTGGCTCAGGCAATTAAGTGTACTGATTGGCTGACCACAAGCACTGGTACAATCTTATAAATTTGTTAGTAATTTGGACTTTGAAGAGTTATCAGTGAAGATGGAGTGCTACAGTTTCCACCACATCACTCATCATATTTACCTCCCTGGTGTACCGAACCATACACCACAACAAAGCAATAAGGGGAAGAGGTCCCCTGTTAAGTCGTGATCTCTTCGAATTAATAAGGCGGGTGACCCCCATGAACTCCCAATAATGCTGCACTTTGCATCTCGTAACTCTACTTTGCACATCACATGTTTTCCATAAAGGTTACTATTCCTGTTGAAAGTGTAAAATGTGGCCCAGTCACTACAGCGGATAATAACTCGTTGGGTCCTGAAAGCAAACTTCCTGCGGTGGGAAAGCCTATACTTGCCACAAACTACCAAAGTGAGGGGTTGGTCCACTCACCCACAATTAATATTAATAATAATAACAATTAATTACATTTACATTATATAACACTTTTCTAACTACTCAGTGTTATTTACATAGATGGTGGGGAGCCACTCCAACCCTCACCAATGTGCAGCATCCACCTTGATGATGCGACAGCAGTCATTTTACACCAGTACTGTCACTACATACTAGCTATTAAATGGTGAAAAGGTGAGTGAGATAATTGGTCAAAAAGGGACAAGGGATAATCATAGGGACAGAAAGACCAGGCTGTTGTTGGCAATTTAGCCAGGATACCAGGAAACACCCTACAGTTTTTTAAAGATGTTCAGGGTTCTTCTATGATCACAGTGACTCAGCGAAGGATGGCAATAATTTTTATAGCATGTTGTCCGGTCACTGCACTGGGACTTTGGGAAACCACACATAGACCACAGGGTAAGTGCCCCTGCTGATCTCGTCAACACCACTTCCAGCAGCAACCAAAGCATTTCCTAGATGATCTCAAATCCAAGTATTGGGTGGACCCAAACATGCTTGTGGGTTACCTGTTCTGAAGTACCAGTGGTATTCTTATTAATAGCCCTCTCTTTATCTTACAGCTATACCCTTTCTAGTGTCTCATTTTCAAACTCCAAGCTTTCTTATGGCCGTTAGGGGCTTCTAACTCCAGGCCACTAACCACTTTTCAATACACCCTGCAAATCACCCCAATAAATCTGGGTACTGTGGGAAAAAAAACCCTGCAATTTCTGTGCCTAGAATCCTCTATGGTGGCTCCAGATATTCATGAATTTTTATCCCCTCACCACCACAGAGAGAATCAGGTGGATCACCAGATCAGACAGTGCACCACTTGAACAGGAATCATGCTTCCCTTTAGCAAGTTGGAGGAGTCTCCATATATTACTGGTCATTTTCACTGTCTTCTTTTAATTAGTTTAATAGAATAAACCTCTCATTTCATCTGGTATTGCCCTCTGCTGCTAAAAACCTAGATAGCTACATAAATCACATTGGCCTTTATAAAATCACATCCTCTCAAAGTAACATTCAACTATGCTGGTTGTCAAATGATTCCAGTTACATTATGTAAAACCTACTATAAGAATAAGTGATTTCTAGGTTTGAACATGCTTTTAATCATCTCTAAGACCAAGCTAAAGTTGCCTGAAAACCTCTGCAGTGCAGTAACAAACCAGAACTCCAGTGGGAGGGTAGCAGGATCAAGAATCTACTCCAGAAAAATAGATCTATAGGTTAAGAGGGTCATCATTGTCAACATCAGACATAAGACAGCAATCAACAAAGAATGGGATACTGGGGGCTCACTCAGTCACACACCCATCCTCACCCACCCTGACATTTAACCTAAACACCATGTCTGCAGGATGTAAGCCAGAGTAACTGAAGAAATCCCACACAAACATCAGGAGAACATGCAGACTCCACAGAGATAGGAACCAGCCATAGAAGTCAAAGCCAGGAGTCTTAACCTGCAAAGGAGTAGGCATTAACCACAAACTAGTTCACCTTATTAATTTACATGTTTAATTTAATACTAGCTGTCCCCCGTGGCTCCACCCTCCTAGTAGTGAAACAGGACAGTGAGGAGGGTCCTGCCTGGCTCCCCAGTCCTGACGTCATGCTTCCCCCTCCCCTCGGCCCGCAGCCTCTGTCTCAGATTAGCGAGAATATATCGCTCCTACAAGCGAACTATGATTCTTAGCGCGATGAGAGAAGTCACAGAATAAACCGAAATGTTCAAGCAAATTATAGAAAAAAAACAGATCTAAATCCATTAAGTAGTTCTCTTGTTTGCTAGCTAAGCGGAGGTAAGGTACATGCCCTGAGGCTGGCATGTGAGTGAGGAGGGCCCCGCTCCCCTCTGCCTGCTGCGTGTGTCTCAGATTGGCACAAATAAATCGGTGCCTCAAGCAAACTATGATACGTAGTGCGATGAGAGAAGTCAGAAAATCAACTGTATGTTAAAGCAAAGCTTATAAAAAAAAACAATCTAAATCCGTTAAGTACTTTTCTTGTGAAAAGCGGACAGACATACAGACAGACAGACGTTGGATTTTTTATATAGAGATGTACTGTAGCATTGTGCTCTAAAAGGAGGCTTTACAAATTTAAAAAAATTGCTATTTTTTTAGAGCTGGACATCGATTAAAATTTTTAATCGCGATTAATCGCATGATTGTCTGCGATTAATCATGATTAATCGTAGACAATCATAACAATCAAATTGTTATGCAAAAAATAAATAAATAATGAACTCAAAAGTAGTGTATTGCGTGTATTTGGTTTGCAAACACTTTAAACAAATAAGGTGATTTTTAATAGCAGTATTCCCTTTACATAGTAGCAGTTAAAATATTTCTTGTAAATCTCAATTTAAACGTTAATGTAATCAAATCAAATATAAAACCAAAGCTATTTGTCACTGCCAAGGCATTAACATTTTATCTAGTTTATTATAGAAAAACAAGTTACACTTGGAGTCCAGAGCCATGATCATAACGTTATAACAGGCAACTTTCGAGCAACAGCAAGTTGACGTTTCTAAATCTGTTTTCTTTTATATCTGAACAGATACCAGTAGAAACATTTTCTTTTATCAGGGAGCAGCATAAACAGTCTGTTCAGCAGCAACTCTTTGAGGGTTAATATTTTTTCCCAAAAAACTCAGTTTTCTGAAAAACACACAAAGCAATGGTTTCACACATAAATTAACATAAAACGTCTGTTGCTGCCTGTTGTGCCTGCTGTCGGCGCCTGTTTGCAGTTTGCGGCAGCAGCGGCTGTGCAGGGGGCGACTTGACGGCCAGCAGGAATGCACAGTGGCTGTCTTTATGAGACAGGTGAGCACGAGTGGCAGCTGCAATGAGACACAATATGGTTTGTACCTCCTGTCATCGCAAGTGTCTGTCCTCCCAGACTTTATATTCTTGCATCAGCTACACGAATGTGTTCAGCACCACGATCTGCTGGAGACCGAACAGCTGATGCCGGTACCTCAATTTCATTTTCGATCTACATTTCCAGATCATTTGCATCAAAATTGGAGTCTGACAAATCAGAGACCAATTCAACAATAATAAGAAAAAAAGTCATCCGTGGATTATTTTGCTTTGAGCATTCACTTTGATATTTCTCCACCTGCCATTTTAGAAGCTGTTTGCTTTTCGCTACTCATGCACGCACAGGGAATTGAGGTCAAATCAACAAAGCTAACTTTCCTTCTAGCAAAAGCGTATCAAAAAACGCTGTAACAAGAAGATCACTGATTACTTTCGATCACCAGCAAGACTGAGGCTTTCAAAATAATAATATTTATAACAAAAACTGTGTTAATGTGCGATAAAATAATTGTCGGTGTTAATTAATTGATGTTTTAACACGATAATAACACGTTAACATGCCCAGCCCTGCTATTTTTACAACCCTTCAATTCTTAAGAATTTTTAGAGTTTATAGATTTGATGGCATTTGAGGTAAGTATTGTCCCACCTGCCGACATTCATAGTATATTAAATTGCTCCACATTGTCTGTGATTCAGTGTGACTTTGATACTGTCCATAGCTATGGGGGTGCTTGTGGACAAATTACTGGTGGAAACATCACACAAGTAAGAATTTACTGTATTGCATTATATTTACCTCCGCCACTAAAATCTAGAATGTATTCGATTGTTGTCAATCGAAAGCTTTGGTCAATGACTTCTTATCACTTTTGAACTCATTTAATTTTATACAGCATATTAATACGCCAACCCACTCTCTCGGTCACACCCTTGATCTCGTTCTTACTCGTGATATTTCAGTGAATAATATTGATTTATGTGATGTTTCTTTTACTGATCATTTTTCTATAATGATGGATCTAAATATTACTGTTGATGTCCCAACTAATAGCTGTCCCCCACGCTGCTTGCGCTTTTTAAATTCTTCTATTATATCTGATTTTAAATCATTTTCTCTAGTCTTTATGTGCATGACCAAAATAATGGTATCGATGAGTCTGTTGTAAAATTTAATTCTTCCTGTAAAACGATTTTAGACTCAATTGCTCCGCCCAAGATACGCAGTAATAAGGGTAGACCTGATCCCTGGCTTAATGAAAATACACGATCACTGCGCCGTGCCTGTCGAACTGCTGAACGGTGTTGGAAAAAAGATGGACTGATTGTCTCTAAACAAATTTTTAGGACTTCTCTTTTCAATTTCCAGGCTGAAGTTAAGATAACGAAACAAAACTTCTTTGCCGATTTAGCATCCCGTCACTCAAAGAATCCTAGGGTCTTATTTAATTCAATTAATGCGGCCATTCACCCCAACTCTGCGATGGGATCAAATAGCATTGTTCATTCATGTGACCAGTTTCTATCATTCTTTGTCAGCAAAATCGATACTATCCGCCATGGCATTGTTCAAATGGGCTATGAACTTTCTACTGTTAATCATGACATTGTCTTAGAATCCTTTGATCTAGTTTCACTTTCACAGCTAAAAAGAACTATTGACACCCTTAAACCAGCCCCCAGTCCTCTGGATATTGTACCACCATTTCTATTAGTGGAAGCCTTTGATGTGTTGGGCCCACCCTTATTAGCCATTATCAATGATTCTATTAGTTCGGGAGTTGTGCCCTCATTTTTTAAACATGCTGCAGTCCGTCCCCGTCTAAAAAAGGAAGAATTAGATCCTGGAGTTTTAGCCAATTTTCGTCCAATTTCCCAACTGCTATTTCTGGCTAAAATTTTAGAAAGAATTATTTATAATCAATTGGTTGATCACCTTAACTCCAATAATTTATTTGAGATCTACCAATCTGGCTTTAGGCGTTATCATAGTGCTGAAACGGCACTCCTGAAAGTGTTCAACGACATCTCTCTTATTACTGACTCAGGTAATGCGGCAGTCCTTCTCCTCCTTGACCTGTCCACTGCCTTTGACACTATTGACCATGAGATATTGCTGTTGCGGCTTGAACATCTTGTTGGGCTTAAAGGGGCTGCTCTTAACTGGTTCAGGTCATATTTAACTGGTAGACACTTTTCAGTGACTTTTAATTCCTCTTCTTCTTCTACTGCTCCTCTTAAATATAGTGTTCCTCAGGGATCCATTTTGGGTCCTATTTTATTCTCCATATACCTTCACCCTATTGGAGCTATCTTTAGGAAATTTAACATTTCTTTTCACTGCTATGCTAATGATACACAGGTTTATATACCTGTCTGCAACTCTACAACAAATCAACTCCACAACTGTCTGTCTGAACTAAGATCCTGGATGGCTAATAATTTTCTTGATCTAAATCAAAATAAAATGGAGTTGCTTATAGTGGGTCCATCAGCTAAAGCCCAAATTGGTCTTGGACTTCTTGGCTCTTTCTCTGTCTTTTCTAAACCTCAAGTCCACAATCTTGGTATTATTTTTGACAGTAACCTCTCTTTTGAGAAACAAGTAAATTCTGTAGTCAAGAGTTGCTTTTTCCAGCTTCGTCTAATAGGTAAGATAAAGCCTTTTTTATCTTCTAGGGATCTTGAGATAGCTACTCATGCGTTTATTTTTTCTCGCCTCGATTACTGCAACTCGCTGTATTCTGGGATTAATAAATCCCTGATACACAGGTTACAGTTGGTTCAGAATGCTGCCGCTCGCTTTCTGGTTGAGGCAAGAAAGTATGACTCTGTTTCTCCAATATTAGCTTCTTTACACTGGCTGCCTGTCAGTTTTCAAATTGATTTTAAAATCTTGCTGCTAGTTTTTAAATCTTTACATGGGCTTGCTCCTGCCTATTTGTCTGAACTGTGTGTTTTACATCAGCCATCTAGAGTGCTTAAATCTTCTGGTCAGTTGTATCTTGTTCTCCCTCGTACCAAGTGTAAAACTAAGGGGGACAGGGCTTTTGCAGCTTCTGCGCCTCGCCTGTGGAACTCTTTACCTCATTACATAAAGGAGTCGTCTACAATTGAACTGTTCAAAACAAGACTAAAGACTCATTTCTATTCACTTGCATTCCGTGACCTTCAGTAATACTGATGGTTTCCTCATTGTGATTATATAACATTACTTCTATTTTTTATGTATATAACATTACTTCTATTTATTATGTATTTTATTTTATGTTCATATATTTTATTTCTATTTATGTTTTATGTTAATTTGTTTTGTTTTTCTTTTATTCTATTATTGTAAAGCACTTTGGCCACAGCATTACTATGTTGTTTTAAATGTGCTATATAAATAAATTGACATTGACATTGTAATCTCTCTTCAGCAGAGGATTTCTGCTCACATTACATTTTTGAGATTCTGCAGCTATATCAAAGCTATTAAACCTTCATCTCCTAATGTTTGATCCTGTTCAGGGTGACAGTGATCAGAGCCTACCCCAACAGCATTTACTGCAGTACATTACAACTAGTCATGGATGTTATGTCAGTCCATCAAAACTAGCCAACTAGCCACCTGCAGTTGTTCAATTGGTCTTCCCAGTTCCTTGTTTCACTCCTATTACTCCTCTGCTTTCGTGTCTTCACAGGTTTTCTGTTGCTACAAGGATCCAGTTCACAACTCTTGTCGTGACCTACGATTCTCCTCAGCATCACCGACCTTTGGTCTCTCCATATGTTTCCTTCATGAAGTCTCAGAACTGCTTCTACCTGTCTGCTGCTTATACCTCCTTTTCTCAGATGTGCCAAGACTGGTCAATGTTTTTACATTCTTCTTCCAAAGCTGTGGAATGATCATCCTTTGTATATTTGAATTTAGGCAGCTTTTGCAAATCCACCTTTTTATTAAATATTTTGGAACTGCTTAGAGTGGATTGCTGCTGCTGTTGTATTTACTGATTTGTATTTACTATTTAAGCATTAATTTGGCTGATGCTTTTATTCAAGGTGACTTACACCATTTATGATACAATTGGTTACATTTCTTTTAGTTTTCCATTTGGAGTACAGGCAGGTCAAGTGACTTGCTCATGGTCACATAGTGCTAGTAGTGGGATTTGAATCTGCAACCTCAGGGTGTGAAGTCCAAAGCCTTAACCACTACACCACACTGCCTGTTATGTCATGGCTGAGCTGCTGGTATAATTAGAGTATGTAGGATTAATATGGCTTCTTCTTGCTTTATATTTTGTTCTTTGCTTCTTTTGATGCTTGCACCTTCTAATAGTTCTTGTACAGTATGTATTATAACTTACTTTGCAAAGCATGTTAGGACAGCTTAGATATTAGCTAAACAAATGGGCTTGATGGACTGGATTGTCTCCTCTCGTTTGTCAGCTTTCTTATGTTTCTTAGGTAGATCACCTTGGATTAATGTGTCTTCTAAATAAATGAAAAATAATACTAATAATTTAAACCAGTAAGGCATGATAAAGGTCAATTTCCTGCTCTTCCTATAATTTTATAAGAGGTGATTCTTAGGACAATTCTCTTTCTTTTTATCAATCACTCTTCTGCTACTAATCCTATGTGAAATTTATAAATGATAATATGGAGATGGGGCCTCCAGATGAAGCAGTTTATGTTTTTTCTGCATTTCTGTGTACAACACAAAGGCATGCTCTACGCACATTAGTTGATGCTTTTATCAAGTTTACAGCACACTGAGGGATGAATTTGGAAAAATTACCAGGATTACGATAAATAAGGATGACTCTCTCCCCATGGACTCATCCTGGTTAAACACTTTACAAATAAATAAATAATTAAAGTGGCTTACTCAGTGTTCCAAGAAAATCCACTGCCCTGAAGTCCCAGTGCAACCTGAGTCCTTAAACTGAATAATTTGCTTCAGCTTGTGCTCCGCAAAAGCCATTCAGCAAAAGATTATGGGCCTTTAAGTGCCATCCAGGCCTGAAATATGGCTCTGGGGCTTTGGTATGTCAGAATTGAGAATTACTCAAGAGTACCTCCGCCAAGAAGCTGCATAACCGCCATGTTGCTAATAAGAGAGCAAGTGCCAAATGCTGTAAGGAGCTAAAGAGAGAAATTCCTTGAATGAACACAGCGGGTTTGGGTAGGCGGTGTGATGAAGAGATGTCATACACATTGCGACATTCCATAGCCATGTGCCTGGCCAATGAAGAGAGAAAAGTCAATCATCCATTTTCTGAACACCCTAGAAGAAAACAAGCCTGGCAACATCAATGAAAGATATAAATTAAACTTGGATGCAACATTTATCCATCATTAAGATACACAAACTGATTAAGACTAAACTGAATTAAATCCTATTAGCCTATTCTGCCCATATTTGAGCTGTGAGAATGCATAGAAAAACACACACACCAACAGTGACCAAGGCTGAAACTGAACCCAGTTTTCTAAAACTATGATGTTAGGTGTGCTAAATGAAGATCCACCATAGTGCCCAGAAATATAAAATAATCTTCATTGTGAACTGTTGTAATATTTGCTGTGAGAAGATAGATAAGCTCAACTAAACTTATTAACAGTGTACAATCATCCTATGAAACTATGCAGGATAGAGATTTAGTGCAGCTCTTATAACACAGACATGTCACATCATTTTCCCAGTGTTACTGTGTAGACAGAACCAGCAGCCTTTGGACTTATGGTCCAGCACCTTAACCAATAAACTACAGTGCCAAATTAAGTCTGTTGTGTAGCATTCTTAATCTGATAGTGGTTTTGCTTCTGATAATCTGCTCCCATGAATTCAATAAAACATGCTGGATTTTCTGAAACAGCACAGCAGTTAATGCTATTGAAACCATGCTAGACTTCTCTACATTATTTTTTGTGTACTTATTTATTATTACTATTCTTTTCAGTTATTAATAAAAACAATTGTGCTATTTCTATCTCTTTTTTTTTTTACTGGGTTCCGCCATATTGAGTTGCTTTTGTTACAACGCAGTGTCACTTGCTATGTCACTTGCCATAATATAAAAAGCAGCGCATCAGATTTATTATTATCCGAGTTAGTGGATACTCAAGCAAAAAACAAACCTGCAACAGGAATGGTACAATTATTTTTATTAACTAGGGGGCTTCGCCCCATGCTCGCTTCGTTCGCCAACCCCTCTGCCTGCGCTATGAGCCAATAACTTCACGTCTCTGCCGCTCACGTATGTGGATTTCACTTTCACCAAACAACAACACTTTTAATTCTCACAGATTGGCCTCTTCATTGGGAAGAAACACTACTTTTCCTTGATGGTAACACCGAAATAGACGATCTACAAGTCTTCGACTTAAAGTTTAAAGTCAAACAATATCTAAAAACTTCTGCCAATTCACCTATGTCCATATATTCAATCTCATTTCACTTTTACCTTTCCGTCAATATCGCATTGAATATTGATTCCGTGTTTGGAATTACATCGTGACAAGGCAACGTATAACTGCACGTGAGTGAATGTCGTTTCTCTCTCTCTCTACACGAACTGTGTCTGACAATAGCATTCACACAAATGAGAAATGATTGAACCATGTGCATAGTTATAAATGTTTTAGATGTGGGCAGGACTTTTCAAACATCTCTTTGCATAAAGTCTTTTCTCGCGGGGCTTGAAATTTTCTCTCGCGGGATTTCACTTTCACCAAACAACAAATCTTTTAATTCTCACGGATACGCCTCTTCATTGGGAAGAAACACTACTTTTCCCTGATGGCAACATGAATTTGATGATCTACAAGTCTTCGACTTACAGTTTAAATCAGAACAATATATTTGATCTCGTTTCACTGTTACGTTATTTCACCGAGTAAAAATATCCGTTTGTTTGCGCTAATGTGATCTTTACTACCATTTTTTTGAGACTTTTGAAATTTCGTAATTCCATTATCTCTAACCTGCTCTGCATGTGTAGCACGCCAACATTTTTGAATTCTTTACGACATTCTACTTTGTCATCTGCTCTTTGTCTTTTATTTCCGGCAGCGGGCGCGGTTAAATCTCTTTGCACAAAGTCTCATCTCACGGGATGTGAAAGTATCTCTCTGAGAAAGTCACATCTCGTGTCTCTTCCCAAGAGAAAACAACAACAATAATAATATATACCTTGAATTATAACACTCTATACATGTTGTTGTTTAAAATGTAAACTGGGATGGCTTCACCACTTTCCCACTTCCCAGACATAACAAAATACTGAATGTTCTTACTGTCATCACTATTTTTTAAGATGTCTTGGCCTCTCCAAATTCAACTAGATGGCCCATACCTAACTCACCTTGTGATTTTAGTCAGGAGCAGCCTTTAAATTCTATACTTGGATGACATATGGGCCATTTACAGAAATGCTTCATGTGTTATGGAGACTTAATATATTTCCTCAACCTGTAGGCCAGTGTGCCAGCTGGAGGAGTTTAATAGAGTATCTACATCCCTAGGCCTCTTGTACCATGTAGAGCAGTAGTATCATGCTGAACTCGAGAACCTCACCAATTTGTTACCAGCAGCTTTTGTCTTCCTGTCTAGGTGCTGTTAGTACAGATGTACAGATCCTGGAGTATGGAAGAAGTGATGTTATGGATATGCCTTTCCAGTTCTCATTTCTGTGAGCTTGGAGTCAGGGGTGTAGCTGATGTCAGGGGCTCATTTGGCAGAGGAAAGAGTGGTCAGTGTGGGTTTGAGGAGAAAGAAAGGAGTTGGAAAGAAGTACTTTTGTGATGCTGTTTATGGTAGGATGTGAATAAGTGTAATATCAATTACTATCAACATTTTGATAAATGTTTGTAATGTCATTTATGGTAGTTTAAACAAAAACAGACTTCTGAAAGGAATTTGCTTGCAATGTTGTTAAAAAAAGCTGGTCATATTGTACGTTGCTCACTAATACTTTGGTGTTTGCTTAGCGAATTACCTGACTGTTTTGATAATCAGTTTAAGTGCAAAGTGTAATTAGCGCTGTTATATGTTAGTCTAAGGTGTTGCTGGCTATGAACACTGTAACTGTGTAGACAGACCAAGGGAGGCACAAATCTGTGTCTTGTTGTATCACTGTGATGCTTTTTTTCTGTTCTTATTTGTGTCTTCATTGTCTAGTTATTGTTATAAATATACCCTTTACTCAGGCTTCTTCTATATTTCTGGTTTTGGTAACAGCTCAAGAGCGCCCCCAAAGGATCACAACGTACTATTACATCCTAAGTATCACTGGTGCTTTGTGAGTCATATTAAGGACACACAATGTGAGTGTTAAGGTCTTTTTACTAAGCAGTAACTGACTAATACAGTAGATGCGCCAAGGTATCCCCACTTTTAAAGTGCTATTAATTGTTTATTTTGTCCATGTTCAGGTTGCTCAGAAATGAGCAATATGCATAAAGAGCACATTTATGAGCATATGAAATATTATGAAAGATAAGTATTGAAGTTAATTTAACTGATAAAAAAAATTAATGGCACCAGCACTAGAACACACTTCAGTCTCAGAAGCGAAACATGCCTTTTATCTGCTAATTTGCTGATCTTTCCCTCCTAAAATCAATGGCCATTAATCCAGAGTTCAACGAGTAAAGCCGCACTTCACCTTTTTACTATGTTTTATTGGAGGCTGCTAAAATAAATAGCTTGTTTAAGGATGAATGTGACATTTCAGGTGGGGTCACATGTAAAAACCTTTTAAACATGGCCTGCTCTCGGCCACATCATCTCCAGCCACCGGGTTCAGAGGTGCTATTGATTCACTTGCTGAGTGCTTCACTGACCTTTTAGGGAAAGAGGTTGACTTTACTTGTCAGTTTGTAGCTAGCCGACATTATGTAAAGGACAGGAAGGCTTACAAAAATGTCAAATCCTTCCGTTGTCCTTGATCTGATCATAATATGTATGGCTAGTGGGTGCATCTGTGAGCATCCTGTAAAATTGTTTGACAGATGCGGGCTTCTTTCTTCTTGTACATTTTTACATCAATGCAAAGCTGGAAATGTTGTGCAAGTCTTGTTTGACACAGCTCCTTTTTTTAAGGGGTATACCTTTAGGGGAAATGGAGCCGCCTGATCTTGGAAAAAGATTGCTAGACCTAAACATGCATGAAAAAGTGATTGAGATGTTTATGAAGGATAAACAAATCAAGAGGTAGTTTCAAAATTATTGGGTTCAAAAAACACAAAAAATTGCTTTATCACAAACCTGACTCACCACATTACTAATCTGGAGATATGTACAGATGTCAATTTGTACACAATAAAATCGCAAGTGTTAGATGGGTCCAGCTTTTAAAACGCAGGCCCATGTAAACACCTAAAATATTAATTTGACACTTGAAATTTAATTGTGTGCACACTTGGCACCCACATGAGGCACATATTTAAAGAGATGTTTGGCTATTTGATTGAACTGAATGTGGAAGTGTTGAAATAAAGTCAGGCAGTACAGTGTGTGCTCTGTTAAGTAAAGACCAACATGACATGAGCATTGTGCTTCTTTACATGTTAACAAACCAAATTAAAGAAATGGTATTTGGATTTCCAGGTTTTGAGGCCTGTTGATTACTTGTCAAATACTTTTCTGTCACTCTATGTCCTTTTGAATGCCCTGAGAGGTGTGATGTGTTCTTCATTTGCATCCTTCCTCCAATCTGATCCCATCTTCCAAATCCTCCACCCATTTCACCAAGTTAATGTCCGTCTTCACATCCATTAGCCCAGTTCATTTCCCAAAAGCTATAACTCACTTCCACACCAGTGTTTTCCCCTAACTTGGCACTTATCTTTCTCTTCATCTTCAAAACACTGCACATCAACCCCATCACTCTTGTTTCAGTCCTTTCCAACTGTTTTATCATGAAAAAGTGTCCACAAAGACACTTTAAACTCTAAGACTCATTTTACATTGGTGGACAAATTAATACAGGAAATACCTAAATTATTGGCCTTCATTTACATATACCCCCCACAGTAATTATCCGTCTGACATTCACTGATCATTCAATCCTCAAACCTACACACTGTACTTTATGTCCAATAGCACTTTATTCTCACCAAGATGTCTGCAGCATTTTAACAAAGGCCTTCAATACCTAATAGAGTGGCTTTTTAGCAGAGTCCAGAAGCCACTCCTCTCAGAAGATCCACTCCTGCCAAGATGCCAGTATCCTTCAGCACCCAAATCATTACCCATGAAAGGCCTACACTTTAAACTACCTTAGCAAAAGCCAAGAGCCATTTCAAGGGCTGCACTCCTGCAGATAGTTAAACAAAGGCCAGGAGAGCCTCCCACAAGGATGCCATGTTCAACTTTAGTTTATTCAATATTTTATTATATTTGCAGAGAAGCCAGGCATACTAGATACTAGAAGTCAGAAGTAAAACAAAACATTCAACCCGAACAATTCAAATCAAAGTCCATATGAGACAGATGTTAGTGTAGACTGACGAACCTGTTGTTCTTAAGGTGCTCTTTAAACATTGTGCGGCCTTTTTCTGTCTTCTCTTCTGTGTTGGGGCACATTTTCATTTTGTAGGTGGCACTGAACTTTTGTCCTCTGACAGCACGATGTTTCATGTCGTCTTCAAAACTGCCTACGCTGTCTTTCTCTCTCTCATACTAATACGTCTCTCATATCAAAATCCAAATATCACTGGTCTCTCTCAAAAGCTGTATAGCGTCTGAGTCAAGTCAATAGAGGTGCCTTCTCTTATACCGTGGCTCGAGGGCTACTTTTAGTGATATCACTCACAAATCAGACAACTGAGAATTTCCCTTGGTCTTGCTATCTATCAACCTAAAGTTATTTTAAGCTCTTTATGAGATACAAGTTCTTACAAGCATATACACATAGGCTAGTTTATCTGAGCTTAAACATAAATAGATGTTTAATCCGTGTTTTTAACATTTGTTTTACATTTTCATATTTATCCCAGAATTCTGTTGTTTTTTTCATTAATTTGTTTAGATGCTGGTTTAAAAGATGAATGGATATAATGGCAACCCTTTTCTAAAGTGGACTCAGCCTTACCTCTGTTGTTGACCCTGGTAAGTTATCTTCATTCACAGCACCTCCTTAAAGCAGTTTCTGTAGTTTCTCACTCACAAATTCAGTGTCATCTGTTAGCAGCTTGATGCTCTATCATTAACCATTAGTCCTGTGCCTGCATTTTGCTTTTCCCAACCTTCTGATAAACTCTTGTTTAAATACACACAAGTAAAAGCAATGAAAGATTTCCCCTTATGACGTCTATAATATAATTCTGCTCTTGGTCCCACGGTTTATTCACGTAAAAGCTACATCTTATCTAAATAATCCTTTTAAGAAACTGAAAAAACTTAGATTGTCATCCACATTACACCAACTTAATTTTTTTTTGTCAAATTAGCTGCGTAGCCCAAAGATTTCAGGTTCTTTTTAATGTTATCTTTGAAGGGTTAAAGTTGATAAAGATTTAAAATAGTTCCAGACGTGCGGGGATTACAATTTTAATATACTAATATGGTGTTTCCCAACCTTTGTGGTATCACTGCCCACTTTATCGAATGACAATGTGTTCGAGACCCATGGGGTGAATTATAGCATAATCCACCTGGGTCCCTCTGGGTGAATTTAATGTGATCGTATGAGCAAGGGGAGTGGGAATTTAATGTGATTATCAAACTGGGTGGGTGGGGATGGATTCAGCATCATTTCTAGAGTGTGAGAGCGTTAGATGAATCAAGGACATTCATCAATTCTTTTCTTCCTTGGTGAATTGATAGCAATCGTCAGACCAGTAGTTGGCGAGGCTGTCCATAATCACCTGCTATTCACCTGGAATGCTGTCACTGTAAATCGAGCATGATCATCAGAGCAATGGTGGCGTCTTTTCCAGGATCAGCCACTGCCTATCTATAATGCCACCACAGCCCACAGGTTGGAAAACACTGTACTAATAATTACTCCCAAGAAAATATTAATTAGATGCAGTAAACAGTAAAATGGATGGGCCTAATACTTCCAATACTTACAATCTTCCTGTTTATTGTGAGGTTTTCACTTTACTAATAGAAGCGTAAAGTGCTGAAACAGGTTTCCCTCGTCATACTACTGTACATACTACCAGCAAAAAGCTAGAATTAGTTCTGCAGGAATTGTTCACAGATAAAATAGCCTCTGTTAGATAAAAGTAATGATATTTTGATTTCTAAGATAATGATAATGCAGAGCCCTGGGCTAAAAGGAAATAAGACTATTGATTTACTGTATGCAAACGTTAAAGACGCATACAGTGCCACCCTGCTGCCTGCGCTTGGGAAAGCAGATCATAACCTGGTTCTGCTTCAGCCTCACTATAAACCAAAAGTAAGAGTCCTACCTGTAACCACACGATCATTCAGGAAATGGACCCCGGAGGCTGAGAATACTCTGAGAGAATGTTTTGGAACTACAGACTGGGATATCCTGCAGGGATCTCATAGTGAGAACATTGAGGAAGTTGTTGACTGCACTACTGACTACATCAACTTCTGTATGGACATTGTAGTTCCAGTAAGAACTGTACGCTGCTATGCTAACAACAAGCCATGGATTACAAGTGACATCAAGGGCCTTTTGAACCAGAAGAAAAGGGCTTTTAAAGACGGTGATCAGCATGAGCTCAAGCGCGTGCAGAAGGAACTCCGAGTCCAGCTCAGGGCGGTGAAAGAGCAGTACAGGAGAAAGCTGGAGCAGAAGTTGCAGAATAACAGCATAAAGGAAGTGTGGGATGGGATGAAGATCATCACTGGCTGCAGCTCAAAGCTGGGTACCACCATCGAGGGAGACGTGAAGAGAGCAAACCAAATGAACAACTTCTTCAACAGGTTTGACCACCCTAACCCACTCTCACTCTCACCTCGGAGTACTGCACCCTCCACACATCCTTCTGCTGATACCAGCATAAGAGAGACATCCCCACCCACAATTACAGCAGCGCAGGTGAGCAGAGAGATGAGGAGACTTCGTACCAGCAAAGCAGCGGGTCCAGATGGAGTATCGCCACGACTGCTGAAGGTCTGTGCATCGGAGCTGGGGGGTCCTCTACAGCGCATCTTCAACCTGAGCCTGGAACAGGGGAGAGTCCCGAGACTTTGGAAAACATCTTGTATCACCCCAGTCCCAAAGGTATCACGTCCTAGTGAGCTGAATGACTTTCGGCCTGTTGCTCTGACATCACATGTGAAGACCATGGAGAGGCTGCTGCTTCACCACCTTAGGCCACAGGTTCAACACGCCCTTGACCCTCTGCAGTTTGCATATCAGGAGAAGGTGGGAGCGGAGGATGCCATCATCTATATGCTACACCGATCCCTCTCTCACTTGGACAGAGGCAGTGGTGCTGTAAGAATTATGTTTCTAGACTTCTCTAGCGCCTTCAACACAATCCAACCTCTGCTCCTTAGGGACAAGCTGATAGAGATGGGATTAGATTCATACCTAGTGGCATGGATCGTGGACTATCTTAAAGACAGACCTCAGTATGTGTGTCTTGGGAACTGCACGTCTGACATTGTGGTCAGCAACACAGGAGCGCCACAAGGGACTGTACTTTCTCCGGTCCTGTTCAGCCTATATACATCGGACTTCCAATACAACTCGGAGTCCTGCCATGTGCAAAAGTTCGCTGATGACACTGCTATCGTGGGCTGCATCAGGAATGGGCTGGAGGAGGAGTATAGGGACCTAATCAATGACTTTGTTAAATGGTGCGACTCAAACCACCTACACCTGAACACCAGCAAAACCAAGGAGCTGGTGGTGGATTTTAGGAGGACCAGACCCCTCATGGACCCTGTGATCATCAGAGGTGACTGTGTGCAGATGGTGCAGACCTATAAATATCTGGGAGTGCAGCTGGATGATAAATTAGACTGGACTGCCAATACTGATGCGCTGTGCAAGAAAGGACAGAGCCGACTATACTTCTTTATAAAGCTGGTGTCCTTCAACATCTGCAATAAGATGCTGCAGATGTTCTATCAGACAGTTGTGGCGAGCGCTCTCTTCTACGCGGTGGTGTGCTGGGGAGGCAGCATTAAGAGGAAAGACTCCTCACGCCTGGACAAACTGGTGAGGAAGGCAGGCAGTATTGTTGGCATGGAGCTGGACAGTTTAACATCTGTGGCAGAGCGAAGGACACTCAGCAGGCTCCTATCAATTATGGAGAATCCACTGCATCCACTAAATAGTATCATCTCCAGACAGAAGAGCAGCTTCAGCGACAGACTGCTGTCACTGTCCTGCTCCACTGACAGATTGAGGAGATTGTTCCTCCCCCAAACTATGCAACTCTTCAATTCCACCCGGGGGGGGGGGTAAAAGTTAACATTTAACATTATACAAAGTTATTGTCTGTTTTTCACCTGCATTATTATCATTCTTTAATTTAATATTATTTATTGCATCAGTATGCTGCTGCTGGAGAATTTTGAATTTCCCATTGGGATTAATAAAGTATCTATCTATCTATCTATCTATCTATCTATCTATCTATCTATCTATCTATCTATCTATCTATCTATCTATCTATCTATCTATCTATCTATCTATCTAAAATCACAATTCAGTCTCTGTCTTTGTGAGGTTTGCACATCCTCCAAGTTCAGTGGGTTTACCACAAACATCCCAAACAAAGTCCGGTTGGCTTGATCGATAACTCTACATTTAAACAGTTTGAGTGAGCGTATCCTGCTGTGGACAAGTACCCCATCCAGAGTTTCATTTTTTTCCTATCTCGTGGCTAGAATCAACCCTCTATGACTATTTAATGAAATAGAAATAAATGAAAGATAGATTCATTATATAATTGAAATTTAACCATTAAGAATTCCAAAATGTTAAGTTTTTAGCCACATGGTAAGTAGGTAAGTGGCACAGTGGTAGCACTGCTAGCTCATAGTAAGGAGACCAGAGTTCATGTACCATATTCTACCTGCGTGGAGCTTGCATGTGCTCTCCATGTCTGCGTGGGTTTCCTCCAGGTGCTCCAGTTTCTTCTCACAGTCCAAAGACCTGCAGTTTAGGTAGTTTGGTGTTACTAAATTGGAACTGGTGTGAGTGTGTGTGTGTTCACACTGCAATGGACTGGCACCCGGTCTAAAGGGATTGATCCTGCTGAACACCCTGCTCAGGATTAAGCAGGCTTAGAAAATGGTATGGTATGATAAGCAGTTTTGAAACACATTTTTCTGTCCTTCTTGTCGTAACAGGTAGCATATCTTGAATCAATAATAATAATAATAAACAATAATTCAGTCTAAGAAGGAGGGCATGTCTTTTTCTGCTTCATCCTCCAAAATCAAATAGGAGATCAAAATAGACATTCTGCTTTTCTTCACTTGCGTCAACAAATGGCATCTAGCCTACTGGAATAGTGGACCTGTCTATTTTGCCAGAGGTTCCAGAAAATGCATTTCCATATTCTGGTCAATAATTTTTTCTGCCTTCTTTATGGTTTTAGGTGGCGCAAAGTTATTCTCATAGATTTCATTTAATGAGAACCCATTAAGACCCAAGTGTCTTTTTCAGCTTCTACCATAAAAGTAAAACATTTTGATCAATTCATTTTAGTTAAAACATAGACCTGCACTTATTGATATTTGATAGATTTATCCTCAGTAAGTGGACTGTCAACCTGATCAATACAGCATGAATCAGACAAATTTTCAATATATAGAGACATGTCAAACACATCAAGATTTGTGAGGAGGTCAATAGCATCAGAAATAGAGGAGATGGCAGCGGTCACAGCTCTCTGTGCAGTTAGCAGTGGCTTAATATCTTCATCCTCCAGGTCTGTGGTCAGCACTGCGGACTCAGGGTAGGCATTTTGATACTGAACATATGACTAAGCCTTCTCATTGCTACCTGATGAGCCTAGGTGTGGAAAATTTTAAAAAATGTTTAGAAGCTTCTTGCAAATGTAAAAAATAAAGAAAATGGTGTAGGTGAAGTGATTTTGGATTACACTGATGTCATGTTAGCTACTGTCTCCTCAGGTAGACAAGAAGAAATGAAACTCTCAAAGATGAATGACAACAATAAATGTGCTTTATGAGATATACACTTCTTTATATTATCAGATCATATTCATTTTCAAAGGTGCCTTATCAAATAAAAACTGACCAATCCTGTAGCTTTTCTGATTTGCACGTTTAAATAAATAATACTAGAAAACAAAAAAGCTATCTATCCTTTGCACATTTACTTTTCCATGGGTGAAGCTTCAATAACAAATCATGTTTTGGCTATTATGAGCTATCAATAATGTTCCACTTCAAAGCTCATTACAAAAAGCTCCTCAAATGAAAACATGCCAATTTAGAAAATTATAAATAAGAAAAATATTCATTATGGCGTCTCAGTCATCACGAGGGAGAGCATAATTCTTTTAAAATACTGTCGCACAGAGAGAAGGAAGTCAGGGAATGGAGTTCACATTTGTGTAACGCAGAATAATTTGGCTTTATTGCAGCAATTTCTCTTAATATGCAGTCTAGGAGTAGAATTAAATACAGTAAATCGCTTTGGTTTTGTGAATAAATAAAGAATTATTTGATAACAGGCTGTTGTCTGTTTAGTTTGATGGAAACCTCCTGTTCTTTCCCGAAGGTAAAACTTTTTAGTCTTAGATTTTCAAATGCACATTCCCTTAAGACCGTAATGAAATAGTTCAATAGAGACAGATGACAATTCACAAAGAGCAATAAAACATTTATTAAAAAGGCAGACAGGTGGCAGAACAAAAACCTGTCTGGAAGTTGCTTAACTGATGATATGTAGATCATCAAGAGGAGATATGATTGCCTGAACAGTGTGTGGAAACTGCCCAGTCTTCGGTGCAAGAAAATAATGGACAGAATGAATTAGAATGGAGGAGAGAGGATGGCTCATTTTCAGTACCCATAAAAATGCTCACTACCTTGGAAGTTTTCACACTTTATTTGATATAACATTGAACTACAGTGGATTTAAATTGCCTATTTTGACACTAATCAAAGGAAAGAGACTCTTTGAGATCAAAGTGAAAGCAGATCTCTGAAATTTTAACAACTTGATCATGACCCACTTTTGGGTTATTGGCTGCCATCAGTGAGTTGCGAGTTGCTATTGTTTATATTGGTAGTGAGTGGCGGTGGGTTATGACATTGGGTCGCAAAATGTGACGCAGAGTGAGTTGGGGTGGGTCGCCACCCTAAAGATTGTGCTTGATTCCCCCTCCTGTTCTCACAATCACACTCAGTTCAACAAGGGGGACTACCCCCACCACTATAATGATCATGCTTGATTTACCCACAGGGGCTTTATGGGGAAAAATGGGTTGCAACAAAAAGATTCAGAAACATTGGTCTAAATAAATGACACAAATAAAACACAAAAACATCGATTGTATAAGTATTTGCATCCTTTTAATATCACACACCTAAATCAACACTGGAGTAACCAATTGGTTTCAGAAGTCACAAAATTACTTCATTGGAGTTCACCGGTTTGTAGTCAAGGGATTTCCATTGATTCTAGTATAAATGCCAAGGGCCAAATTGTGGTGAGTCAGTATGGCGGCCTTAACCTACACAATGAAGACAAAAGAACACTCAAGCAATACTACGGAAGGGGTTTGAAAAGTACAGTAATAGGATGGAGACAAGAAAATATCCAATCCAGTTAAGTCAGTTGTTAAGAAGTAAAAAGAGTATGGCCCAGCTTTAAATCTGCCTAGAGTGGGCCATTCCCAAAAACCTGGTTTGAAGTTGACTCAAGAGCACCACCTACCATCTACAATAAAGAAGTTGGATGGGGGTACAAAGGAAATTGTAAACTGGTTTTGAGAAATCAGTTGAATCAAAATATGTCTCAGAACTGTTAACAAGAACAAGATAAGGCAGGAAAGGAATGATAAATAATTGGGTTCAAACTGATCTATCTATCTATCTATCTATCTATCTATCTATCTATCTATCTATCTATCTATCTATCTATCTATCTACAGTTAGGTCCATAAATATTTGGACAGAGACAACTTTTTTCTAATTTTGGTTCTGTACATTACCACAATGAATTTTAAATGAAAACACTCAGTTGCAGTTGAAGTGCAGACTTTCAGCTTTAATTCAGTGGGGTGAACAAAACGATTGCATAAAAATGTGAAGCAACTAAAGCATTTTTTTTAACACAATCCCTTCATTTCAGGGGCTCAAAAGTAACTGGACAAATTAAATAACTTGAAATAAAATGTTCATTTCTAATACTTGGTTGAAAACCCTTTCCTGGCAATGACAGCCTGAAGTCTTGAACTCATGGACATCACCAGATGCTGGTTTTCCTCCTTTTTAATGCTCTGCCAGGCCTTTACTGCAGCGGCTTTCAGTTGCTGTTTGTTTGTGGGCCTTTCTGTCTGAAGTTTAGTCTTCAACAAGTGAAATGCATGCTCAGTTGGGTTAAGGTCAGGTGACTGACTTGGCCATTCAAGAATTTTCCACTTCTTTGCTTTAATAAACTCCTGGGTTGCTTTGGCTGTATGTTTTGGGTCATTGTCCATCTGTATCATGAAACGCCGCCCAATCAATTTGACTGCGTTTAGCTGGATTTGAGCAGACAGTATGTCTCTGAACACCTCAGAATTCATTCGGCTGCTTCTGTCCTGTGTCACATCATCAATAAACACTAGTGTCCCAGTGCCACTGGCAGCCATGCATGCCCAAGCCATCACACTGCCTCCACCGTGTTTTACAGATTATGTGGTATGCTTTGGATAATGAGCTGTTCCACGCCTTCTCCATACTTTTTTTTTGCCATCATTCTGGTAGAGGTTGATCTTGGTTTCATCTGTCCAAAGAATGTTTTTCCAGAACTGTGCTGGCTTTTTTAGATGTTCTTTAGCAAAGTCCAATCTAGCCTTTCTATTCTTGAGGCTTATGAATGGCTTGCACCTTGCAGTGCACCCTCTGTATTTACTTTCATGCAGTCTTCTCTTTATGGTAGACTTGGATATCGATACGCCTACCCCCTGGAGAGTGTTGTTCACTTGGTTGGCTGTTGTGAAGGGGTTTCTCTTCACCATGGAAATAATTCTGCGATCATCCACCACTGTTGTCTTCCGTGGACGTCCAGGTCTTTTTGCGTTGCTGAGTTCACCAGTGCTTGCTTTCTTTCTCAGGATGTACCAAACTGTAGATTTTGCCACTCGTAATATTGTAGCAATTTCTCGGATGGGTTTTTTCTGTTTTCGCAGCTTAAGGATGGCTTGTTTCACCTGCATGGAGAGCTCCTTTGACCGCATGTTGTCTGTTCACCGCAAAATCTTCCACATGCAAGCACCACACCTCAAATCAATTCCAGGCCTTTTATCTGCTTAATTGATAATGACATAACGAAGGACTTGCCCACAACTGCCCAGGAAATAGCCTTTGAGTCAATTGTCCAATTCCTTTTGAGCCCCTGAAATGAAGGGATTGTGTTAAAAAAATACTTTAGTTGCCTCACATTTTTATGCAATCGTTTTGTTCACCCCACTGAATTAAAGCTGAAAGTCTGCACTTCAACTGCATCTGAGTTGTTTCATTTAAAATTCATTGTGGTAATGTACAGAACCAAAATTAGAAAAAAGTTGTCTCTGTCCAAATATTTATGGACCTGACTGTATCTATCTATCTATCTATCTATCTATCTATCTATCTATCTATCTATCTATCTATCTATCTATCTACGCCATCTGAAAAACTGGAACTAGAGTGACGTACTGACTGAAGGTTTTTGTTCCAGCTTGAAATCAAGCCATGCCAATAACAAATCTTCACTTTTATAAATTATAAATTCACTTTTATGGCTTCTTTATGTTTTCATTCTGCAATGTTGGGTCATTCTAATATCATAGATTTTTTTTTTTTTGGAATATCAGAAATTCCCCATGACAATGGTCTTCGGTTATAGTGTGGTTAGATAATCAGATTATCGTAAGTACTATGTAACTAACTGAGTCCTTTTCTGCATATGATATTTGTTATTTTTCTTACCGGTTCAAATATTTTTAGTTCACTGGAACTCCATACCCTTGAGTACGGTACAAACAATTGCTCATTGGTAACACATTTATGATGTATATAAATTCCTGCTTTTCCTATTGACTGACTTTGTGTTTTGTTGATGGTCATTATTGAAAAACACAATTTTACAGAATAATTGCATTCTTGTTCATTGCAATAGGTAATTATTAGAAATAATGAAAATTTTGGGTATAAATATAATTTTACACTATACAGTAATCCCTCCTCCATCGCGGGGGTTGCATTCCAGAGCCACCCGCGAAATAAGAAAATCCGCGAAGTAGAAACCATATGTTTATATGGTTATTTTTATATTGTCATGCTTGGGTCACAGATTTGCGCAGAAACACAGGAGGTTGTAGAGAGACAGGAACGTTATTCAAACACTGCAAACAAACATTTGTCTCTTTTTCAAAAGTTTAAACTGTGCTCCATGACAAGACAGAGATGACAGTTCTGTCTCACAATTAAAAGAATGCAAACATATCTTCCTCTTCAAAGGAGTGAAGCAAACAAATCAATATGTCTGTTTGGTTTTAAGTATGCGAAGCACCGCCGGTACAAAGCTGTTGAAAGCGGCAGCTCACACCCCCTCCGTCAGGAGCAGAGAGAGAGAGAGAGAGAGAGAGAGAGAGAGAGAGAGAGAGAGACAGATAAAAACAAAGTCAAAAATCAATACATGCCCTTTGAGTTTTTAAGTATGCGAAGCACCGTGCAGCATACTTGAAAGCTGCACACAGAAGGTAACAACGTGAAGATAATCTTTCAGCATTTTTAGACGAGCGTCCATATCGTCTAGGTGTGCGAACAGCCCCCCTGCTCACACCCCCCTACGTCAGCGCAAGAGAGAGAAAGAAAAGTAAGCTGGGTAGCTTCTCAGCCATCTGCCAATAGCGTCCCTTGTATGAAATCAACTGGGCAAACCAACTGAGGAAGCATGTACCAGAAATTAAAAGACCCATTGTCCGCAGAAATCCGCGAACCAGCAAAAAATCCGCGATATATATTTAAATATGCTTACATATAAAATCCGCGATAGAGTGAAGCCGCAAAAGGCGAAGTGCGATATAGAGAGGGATCACTGTAGTATATCCTGGAAAAGTGCTGGATTAAATCATATATGAATATAATGCTTTGTTCTCTAATTTTGCACCATTACAAAATTTTGGAGGGCTTAGGTTAAAAGCAATATACATTAAATGATCATTTTCTTATAACTTACAGCATTGACGTTCACAGGCTGAACATGGTCTATGTAATAAACTGAACATTTTAAGCATTGAACAAAAATGAACAGGTGAAAAGAAATAATATAGTGAACTATTCCCAGGTCCTCCCTGCGTGGAGTTTGCATGTTCTCCCCGTGTCCTCCGGGTGCTCCGGTTTCCTCCCACAGTCCAAAGACATGCAGGTTAGGTGGATTGGCGATTCTAAATTGGCCCTAGTGTGTGCTTGGTGTGTGGGTGTGTTTGTGTGTGTCCTGCGGTGGGTTGGCACCCTGCCCGGGATTGGTTCCTGCCTTGTGCCCTGTGTTGGCTGGGATTGGCTCCAGCAGACCCCCGTGACCCTGTGTTCGGATTCAGCGGGTTGGAAAATGGATGGATGGATAGTGAACTATGGACAATGTCCACCTCCTCTAGATTGTGTCAATGGGGGACTTCTTTACTGAGCTGCACAAGTCTTTAAGCTCATTGAGCCTTCCCTGGCTTGTATTGTACCCAGGGTTTGAAGTGGGTTGGTATGCTCTTCTGACACTTCCCTGTTTCTGCTTTGCAAAATGGAGCACGGTGGTACATCGTGGTCTGACCTCCAATGGTACTTCCCAGTTTTCCACAATACTGCATACATTTCACCCCCAATTTCATGCCAACCCTGTTGTTCAAAGTATTTACTTAAGTGTGCTCGACAATCCATGTAGTCAACTCCATTTGGTAACCATTTGGACATCCACTAAACAAAGGGAACTAGTAAATGAAACAAGGATCATAATGTTCAGCACTAATGAACAAAAGTTATGATAAGAGCCAGAATGACTAGCTGATTAGCAAGCACTATGGGATATCTTAATATCCAATTTGTGTGACTGAAGCACCAAGTGGTGCTTATGGCTGCTTGTTAAAACACTAACTGACTATCCAAGATGAATGCATCCCATACTCTGCATTTAGTGTGCTTGTTAAACATGAAAGAGGGGCCTTATCAATAATCTACCTGCATGGCATTTAAAAATCTTTAAGCAACTGATCTTGTAAGTAACGTGCTCTTCCTTGCAAGATGACTCATTTAAGACAGGTCGCGTAAGAATAACAATTTTTGTGAAGCTGCACACAGGTTGCATCTCAGTGCTAGATTAGCAATAAACAGGTGATGGGAATCTCAGGAGAAAGGTGTGGAGGACCAAGCTGTTTACATGGTGGGATGTTAATCCTGACTGAGAGCTCAAAAAACAGGAACTGTTCCAAATGTAACAACAGTGCAGTTCACAAGTGGAGATTTACACTGTGTGGTAAATAAAGTGAAAGCTGAGGGGAGGCCACCTACAGGCCACACAGGGAAATGTTCAGCAGCACAGTTGGCAATGAGAGCAGAACTCAAGGGCCTGGCTTGACTCTCATCCTAATAAATACCTTCCGTTAAAAGAGTAAGTGTTATTGGCAGCCAGGCTTGAGGACTGTTTATTATGATTGTGGAAACAGAATCAAAATCAATAGCAGGCTGCAATATAAAGATTACACCCATAATTATAATGTACGGTGTTTCATTGCAGTATGGATTTCTAAATACATCAGATGATGGCATCTGCTTTTATTTGGCAGTAGTAAAAATGTATGCATATTTTCCATTTAAGCAAATAAAACTATTGATTCTGTGAAGTGTCTCACTATCGATTATTGAGTATTTCATGAAGAGAGAGAATGTTATTGAATTTGGGTTTGGAGTAAATAACTGCTAGGCTCCTGTGGGTCTATCCCTTCAGAAGCCTGGCCTGCTCTCAGAAGCATTCATTAAATCAGAAGGGAAGATTTCACATAATTTAAACATAAGAAATATTCAACATCTCAATTTGCTGCCCGTTTTTCATGGCTTTAAATGTAAATCTGAAATATTAATAATGTCTTTATTTACAATAGTGAATTATTTAGCTAAATAATGCAGTGTATGTACAAATGGTTTAATGTCAATACACTCAAATATATATTACACTTCAAATGATTCTTATCATATACATACATGTTGATTCCTTGAATAATGTGAATTTCATGTTTGTACCCAATTAGTTAGCCAATAAAAGGTGTCATTTTGCTTGACTTCTCACTACATTCATAATGGCTAACACAGTACAACACCCTAGTACTATGTTTGTACCCTAAATTTTTGTGTTGCCTAATTTCAGTTATTGTTAAGCCCCTTATATTTCCAGTCATAATTTTAGTTCCTCAAACACTGGTTGGCGTATTATTTCAAGGTCTATACATAAAAGAAGTGCTGAAGCTGCCTTTTATGCACCAAAAATCTGGAATGTCTTACCAATGGAGATAAGCCAGGCTCCTTCGGTGGAAGTGTGATGTCCTAGTGCCAGCCATGAGTGCCATCTTATGTTCTGGGACATCTGTAGCCATTAAATGAGATGAACCAGGATGTTGGGATGTTGATGTGTTTAGTCTTTTTTTTTCTAGTACACACTACTATAGTATTGCAGAACAATGGGACATAAGGCAAGTAGCAAACAAAGCTGAAGACAATGGCGGTTCTCACCACACCAGGAAAGTAGTACTAGTGGGTGCCAACACTGGTGACTGTGCCACATTGTCACTTGGAAATCTTATTCCATCCATTTGTTCATTTTGTACACTCATTTATTCCTTGGTTGGAATGTGAAGAGCTAGAGGCTATTCTAGGACACTGATTGGCTGGCAAGAGGGGATGTCAGTCCATATCAAAGTATACTGTGATATACAAAGTTAACTTATAATAACCAATCCATCCAATATAATATGCTTGGAAATTAGGGGGAACACACCAGGAGAAAGCGGAGAGCATGCAAAGTCAACGCTGAAGGCAACAATGCTAGGAGGTGAAATGTGAAATGGCTATAATGCCACAATGCCATTTTGAAAACTTGATTAATTTCTTTTGCAGTTCTTATATGATCAAAACCTATAATTAAAATCAGGATCTTTAAGAAAACAGATCTGTGACAACAGCTGACTGCACTTTAAGTGCAATTATTTCAGTATTACTTTAGAAAATCACAACAATAATTCATTCAAACTAAAATTGTTTTAAACAAATAGTGTTGTTTTCTTTTTTTTCCTTGCAAAATTCTATGGCAGTTAGATGTTGTACTATAGTAGACAGCATCAGAAAGACATTTCCTCATCTCTCAGTTTGCTGAAAAAGATGCCACCATTATTTAGTCAACAAAAATGTTACAGGGCCAAGGGAGCAACTTGATGACACTGCACAATAAAAGGATAAGTGTCTTTGTGTCCAGCCAGTTGCTATCTCTCTGTTATTCCAAAAGATGGTGCGTCACATACCTATAAAATGCATTGCATTTATCATTCCAACAGATGCCGCATCTCAAACATTTAACACTGCTTTTGCAAATCCCATACCAAATGACCTATAACAGAGACATGTGCATTGCATTTGTCAGTCCAACTGACGGTGAATCACATACATTTGTAGTAATGCATTTATTTCTACAAGTGTTCGTGATGCACCTTCTGTTGGAATGAAAAATGTGATGAATTTTACAACTCAGCACTAATGATTACCTGATCACTTAGATTTGAACCAGTCTTAAATGGGCAGCACAGCTAGTATATATATACATATACACACACACAAACACAAACATATATATATATATATATATATATATATATATATACAGTGGTGTGAAAAACTATTTGCCCCCTTCCTGATTTCTTATTCTTTTGCATATTTGTCACACAAAATGTTTCTGATCATCAAACACATTTAACCATTAGTCAAATATAACACAAGTAAACACAAAATGCAGTTTTTAAATGATGGTTTTTATTATTTAGGGAGAAAAAAAATCCAAACCTACATGGCCCTGTGTGAAAAAGTAATTGCCCCCTTGTTAAAAAATAACCTAACTGTGGTGTATCACACCTGAGTTCAATTTCCGTAGCCACCCCCAGGCCTGATTACTGCCACACCTGTTTCAATCAAGAAATCACTTAAATAGGAGCTGCCTGACACAGAGAAGTAGACCAAAAGCACCTCAAAAGCTAGACATCATGCCAAGATCCAAAGAAATTCAGGAACAAATGAGAACAGAAGTAATTGAGATCTATCAGTCTGGTAAAGGTTATAAAGCCATTTCTAAAGCTTTGGGACTCCAGCGAACCACAGTGAGAGCCATTATCCACAAATGGCAAAAACATGGAACAGTGGTGAACCTTCCCAGGAGTGGCCGGCCGACCAAAATTACCCCAAGAGCGCAGAGACGACTCATCCAAGAGGTCACAAAAGACCCCAGGACAATGTCTAAAGAACTGCAGGCCTCACTTGCCTCAATTAAGGTCAGTGTTCACGACTCCACCATAAGAAAGAGACTGGGCAAAAACGGCCTGCATGGCAGATTTCCAAGACGCAAACCACTGTTAAGCAAAAAGAACATTAGGGCTCGTCTCAATTTTGCTAAGAAACATCTCAATGATTGCCAAGACTTTTGGGAAAATACCTTGTGGAATGATGAGTCAAAAGTTGAACTTTTTGGAAGGCAAATGTCCCGTTACATCTGGCGTAAAAGGAACACAGCATTTCAGAAAAAGAACATCATACCAACAGTAAAATATGGTGGTGGTAGTGTGATGGTCTGGGGTTGTTTTGCTGCTTCAGGACCTGGAAGGCTTGCTGTGACAGATGGAACCATGAATTCTACTGTCTACCAAAAAATCCTGAAGGAGAATGTCCGGCCATCTGTTCGTCAACTCAAGCTGAAGCGATCTTGGGTGCTGCAACAGGACAATGACCCAAAACACACCAGCAAATCCACCTCTGAATGGCTGAAGAAAAACAAAATGAAGACTTTGGAGTGGCCTAGTCAAAGTCCTGACCTGAATCCAATTGAGATGCTATGGCATGACCTTAAAAAGGCGGTTCATGCTAGAAAACCCTCAAATAAAGCTGAATTACAACAATTTTGCAAAGATGAGTGGGCCAAAATTCCTCCAGAGCGCTGTAAAAGACTCATTGCAAGTTATCGCAAACGCTTGATTGCAGTTATTGCTGCTAAGGGTGGCCCAACCAGTTATTAGGTTCAGGGGGCAATTACTTTTTCACACAGGGCCATGTAGGTTTGGATTTTTTTTTTTCCCTAAATAATAAAAAACACCATTTAGAAACTGCATTTTGTGTTTACTTGTGTTATATTTGACTAATGGTTAAATGTGTTTGATGATCAGAAACATTTTGTGTGACAAACATGCAAAAGAATAAGAAATCAGGAAGGAGGCAAATAGTTTTTCACACCACTGTATATATATATATATATATATATATATATATGGTTGGAAGTTCACACTTCATATTGTGAATAATCTGCATGTCCTGTACTTAACAATAAGAGATTAACCTAGTATTATTAGTTATTTACATAATTAGATATTTTCTTCAAAATGTTATAAGGAAAAGGTGAAGTTGGTGCCAGATGGAGGTCTTCCAAAATGCCTTTTACAAATAAGTGTACAGTGAAATAGGACCAGGAGACTTAATGCTCTGTCAACTGCCTTTTGCCAGTGGTCTCGAGAAAATCCATTTCCTTTGATTAAGAGATGATGCCCACCTGTCCTCCACTGAGCAGCATTACTCCCTCTGCCTGTGCAGGGATTCTTAATGACAGCGGGGGCACTCCCCTTCACTTCTTATGGATAGCTAGTCAGTGTAAAAAAATGGATAGAAACAACTGTGACAAAGCTAACTAATTCAGACCAATTTTCCTTTCAATTCTGATTCATTCCATCCTGACATTGTGAACTCCTCAACAAATGAGAGTATTTTTTACCACTTGAGTGTTCCTCATTCTCCCTGCAATATCCTTTTGAACTGTTTTAAAAAATCAGAAATTAAGTAACAAGTCAACTGATATCATCTTTTTTGGAAATTAAGGGAAAGGACACCACTTCCCACGAGTGCTGGTGTGTATGACCCCTGCTTTAACATCTTATAAGAGCAAATTTGAAAAGAGATTACATTTCCAATTAAATGATTAAAAAAAAAAGTGGAATAAAAATGCTAATCGTTGGCCGACATAATTTATGACATTAAAAGGCTTGAAGACAGGAAGAGGTTGATGTAGGGATAATATCAAAGTTGAACTGTGGGTTGTGTGAGCCGCTGTTAAACAGAGTCTCGATCAATAGCTGTTTTACTAGTAGCTGTAATCAATGTACAGTTGACAGACCAGGCCAATTAACATTATCGACTGGCTCCGAGCTGGCAGGAAGCGGCCTTTCCTCAGTTTTGTTTTTCTTTCTCGGGGTGAGAAACAAGGAGCAGGTTTTAATCACTGGATTCCCACAAACCTCCCTGCAGGAGCCACTCGGAAGATGACGTTGTGACACAAAACAGGCCTACACTATCTCCCTCTCCAGGAGGTCTCCCGGGGTCATGCAGTACGCATTGCATTGGCCTCTGAATGGAACGTTGTGCTTCCCTTTCAACAATGAAGTACTGTGTTAGACAACGACGGATTCTAAGTTGGGAGTGTGATGCTATGAGGCATCACACGGTCAGAACATCCCTTGCAAATTAATTTCTGAGTCTCATTATCTCATGTGACGCAAACTCCTTCCTCATCCCGATTTCCACATCATCTTTTCAGCACCCAACAGGATAAGCGGAATTTAATCAGGCTGGAAACAGAATTGCACCCACCTCAAATTATCTGCTATTTGAACACAACGCTCTTGACCTGAAATGATTGTGACCACGGTGAAAAGTCTGATAAGACCAGCGTGTGAACAGGAGAGCAAACTCCAGTCTTTGATTGTCAATCCTTCCTTATCCCAACACAACCAAATCCCAGTTTGAAATGGGTACTGGCAAGGGGATGTGAAAGTGGAGAGGCTTTATCGAGATCTCACTTCCACACTGCACAATATTCCCAGGCATTGGCGAGCCCAAACTCAGGATGTAGCTAATCCTGAAACTTTGTGAGTCTGGTCCAACTGGGACACCGTTTTTGTAATGGTTAAGCGGAAACAAGACAAGGTCTCGGCCTGGTAGGAAGTCCTTTTAAAAAGTTTACTTGGCCTCTTCCAACTCCCACTGGGGCCTTTTCAAATTATTATTCTCCAGCTCTCAAGCCTGTACTTTGCTTTTCAATATGGGCTGTCTTGGAGTCTTGAACTGTACCTTATATTGTCAACGCTTCCAAAATATTTGAAGAAGAAAACTCTTGCAGAGTGCTGAGATGTCCAAATTCTTGTATTTACACATATCAAAATGCTCTTTTCCAGAAAGAGCAAGTTGTATTATGTCAGAGAATAAAGGCTTAAAAAAATGATTGCTTCAAAGATGCATCAAAATGTCCATCCATCCATCCATTTTCCAACCCGCTGAATCCGAACACAGGGTCACGGGGGTCTGCTGGAGCCAATCCCAGCCAACACAGGGCACAAGGCAGGAAACAATCCTGGGCAGGGTGCCAACCCACCGCAGGACACACACAAACACACACCAAGCACACACTAGGGCCAATTTAGAATCGCCAATCCACCTAACCTGCATGTCTTTGGACTGTGGGAGGAAACCGGAGCGCCCGGAGGAAACCCACGCAGACACGGGGAGAACATGCAAACTCCACGCAGGGAGGACCCGGGAATCGAACCCAGGTCCCCAGATCTCCCAACTGCGAGGCAGCAGCGCTACCCACTGCGCCACCATGCCGCCCGCATCAAAATGTAAAGCAAGAAAAAAAAATGATTGTGTGGTGTAGAGTAACTTGCGCCCACACTTCTCCTGACCAGATGAGTGACCCTCTGTGGAAAGTGACTGGAATGTTTCCCTTAAATCAGGCTGACAATTAGCTCAAGAGGCTAATTGTCTACTCCAGTCATTAGCTGCCCCACATCAGGCCTGAATGACCCACTAGAGCTTTCTGTTAACACACTTGGGGCCACTTACAAAACTGAGCAAATGGTGGTAAAATATGAAACACAAGCTCTTAATTAGACGCTCGCGCACTTCACTGAACTAACCCACCAACTAGTCTTACGCCTTCAGGCCTGAGGCCATTCAGCTTCAGGTGATGAACTCTAATTGATTGGGATGAACAGACAGGCAGTAAAAAGCTGACCTTAAAAAGCATGTACTAGCACTAGACGAGGAGACATAAGCATAAGCTTAAGATATAAATAACAAGTTCCACCTCACCAGACCTTCCTCCTAATATCCACACACCATTTACAGTTTAGAATACCTAAAAAATAGCTGCTTTGACATTTAAAGAGTTACAGAAAATATAATCAAGGTCCAATGCTATGAAATAGCCCTCCAAATATGGAGAAATACAGGCATTCATCGATTTATCCACCAGTGTTTCTGGCTGTGAAGTGCCAAAGCTTACCCTAATAGCGATGAACACACGAAACAAACTAACCCTAGATATTGTGCCAGTCCTTTACAATGCACATGGACACACACACACATTTGATGCCTAATTGTTTTATACATTTGACTATGCATATAAAAATATTCCACCTGCTATAGATATAAAAATCTCAATTGAACCTAAACATTTCATAGGGTACATGCATGATGGGGGGGTTCAACAACACAGTAAGTGCAGATTTCTAAAGAAAATGCAGCAGTTTGTAGTTCCTAGCAGGGTGATGTATTTCTGTTGTTGGTGATTGTTAACATCAAGAAAGAAATTCTGGGCACTTTTCTATTTATAAACTATATAAAATAAACCATATTGCTTCATAATTTATAAAAAAAAATGCATTCTTACCTCACTGAACAGACCTAAAAACTGCTGTGGTCAAGCCAGTGTTCCTCCCCTGAGTCCTGTTTAAAGTGCTTCTTTTTGTCCCTTTTATTATTTGTTATTGTTATTTGTTATTGTTTTCCATTAAATTTTCTAGCATTTATTATTTGTCTAATAAAATATTTTCTGTTCCTTTTATATACGTAAGTCCTATGTATTTTGTAGGTGGATCTCCAAAAGGCAGACCCAAACTTTCACCACCATTAGGGGAAGCCAATAAAGGAAGGCCTGGAAAGTAAAGTTCCTTTGCAGTTTGTTTGAATGTGCATGGATTTCAGTGGGTCTTATAAGTATCATGCATTCCTGGATTTTTGCTCTGATTCTTGACATATTTTGCTCTGTTTCCTGGTGAATTTCAATATAGGACTCATTTTCTTTGGTCTGTCTTTTATGCTTTTTTTGTTCTTTTGCACTTTTGTTGTATATTTCCTGTCCTGTCAATACATCCTACTTTATACAGTTTTCTTGTGCAACTACCTCTGTATAAGTCAGGGTTTTGAGGATTATCTTTTCCGCTTTTGGGATATTTTGAGTGTTACAGAAAATATTTTGTTTGAACTTTGAAAGTAAAGAGCATTTTGGCCTAGTGTAGCCTAAATCCAGCCATTCAATCCCTAGAAGCTAGACTGCCTTTTGGATCTCTCCTCTAGGCAGGGTGGTAGAATTCAGGCCTGCCTGCTCCAAATAGAATGTACCTGAATGTCAGAACCAAAATCCTACTCTTTCGTGGGTTTCCTCCTGCATTTTGGTTTGGTTGTATCTATCATTTAATATAACACTATGGTCTGTGTGTGTGTGTGTGTGGCCAGTCCTTCCAAGCAATCTGATTGGTCAGCTAAGCTTTGGTCTGACTGGTCAGTTTTGGATTGCTCAGCCAAACACAATCGATACAGGAAGCAACAGGCAAGAAAGGTTTACATGCATGAGGATACCAAAGAAAAGCACAAAATGACAGAGTCTGGGAAGCAGGCTCTATGGGAATACAACTGAGAGATGAAGTGCTGGCCAAGAAAGGCTGAGACAACACAAACATTCCAAAGAAAGGTACAGAATGAACACCGATGGTACACGTAAGGTAAGAGATATGAAATATCAAATATTTTTAAATGTATTCCTTTATCTGTCTTTGATGTGTAATGTAGATTGACTTCAATAAATTGCAAGTAAAGTGTTTAATCAGGATGAGTCCATGGGGAGAAAATTCTCCTGATGAGTTTATCGGAATCCTGGTAATTTTTCCCACAGTTCATCCCTCAGTGTGCTGTAAAATTAATAAAAGCATCCTTCCTGTCGAGCTTTACTTTCTCAGTCTTAGTCTCTGTGAAAGTGTGCTGGGTGGGATTTGGTGGGGTAGTATTTTTAACTTTCAATGAGCAAGAGAGAATCTCTCTTTGTCTTAGTTGACAACACACTCTGCATAAATGTCACTGTTAGCACCATTTCTGGGATGTGAACCAGCAACCTTTGGATCACACAGCAGCCTGCTTTACCGTTGCACTATTAAAGGTTCCCTTGTGCTTAAAGCATTAAAGATCTGCTTCAAAGTGTTTCTGTAACCTACTGAAGGCATCATTGGTTTCTGGATGGCCACCTGTAGGTGCCATAGTGCCAATGTCTGAACTAGAATGGACCAGGGTGTGTCCCACTCACTGCATAAAAAAACACTAAGCGGCACACGCATTATGTTGATAGCGTTGGTTTCCATTTACAGTATATTTAATCAGTTTCTACCTTGTTCTTTTGTGTGTTTTAACAAATATGAATATACAGTATATATGTTTTCCAGTTCTCTATTTAGTAACTAGTGTAATCCATACTTGTATTTTAACTGAGAATTGTTCCCAGCTGTTCCCCGGCTGCACTTAGTGAAGAGTGCTATACAAAAAATAAGTTGATGTTATTATATGACAATTTTTTTCTGATAAAAATGACAAATTATTTCATATTAACTACAAACTGTAAACCTCCATGATAGACATTGATGGATATTGGAATAGTAAGTTTAATGAAATACAAGGTCTGACAATTAAGTTTGTGAACTGAACCTAGAAAAAGTGCTACATACCTCACTGCCGAATATCACTATGGTCACTTCGAAGTCCTCCCCTTGGGAAGCTGTGCACTGACACCAGCGCCTAGTCCAACCTTCAAAGCAATTTTGGAACTCTTTTTCTGGAATGGCCATCAGAGCTGTCATCGTATTATGCTAGCTGTCCTGAATGTCATCAGAATGTCTTCCTTTCAATATTTCATTTATTTTCAGGAAAAGAAAATAGTCATTGGGGGCCAAATCAGATGAGTAGGGAGGGTGTTCCAATACAGTTATTTGTTTACTGGCTACAAACTCACTCACAAACAGTGTCATGTGAGCTGGTGCATTGTCATGATGCAAGAGCCATGAGTTGTTGGTGAAACGTTCAGGTCGTTTTTGTCTAAGTTTTTCACACCGCCTTTTCAGCACTTCCAAATAGTAAACTAGGCCAACTGTTTGAATAATTCCTCTGATATCAAAAAAGTTAGTAACATCATTTTGACTCTTGATTTGGACTGAGGGAACTTTTTTGGTTGTGGAGAATTTCCATTGTGCACTTTGACGCTTTGTTTCAAGGGTCGTATTGGTACACCCATGTTTCATCACCAGTGATAACACAGTCCAAAATATCGTCTTGCCTCTCCAAAAGGTCTTGGCAAAATTTGTCTCTCCTTTGCTTTTGTTCATCAGTGAGCTCATTCAGGACCATTTTTGCACACACCTTTCTCATGCCAAGATTTTCAGTTAAGATTTTCATGTTTCTCTATCGACGTTTACTTGGTCTGCAATGCTTCTCACAGTCAGCCAACTATTTTGATGCACAATTCGACAAATTTTCTGCAGTATTTTCATCAGTTCTGCTTGTTACTGGCCACCCTGACCTCTCTTCATCAGTGACGATTTCTCTCCCCTCAGAAAAACATTTAATCCATTTGTACATTGCCATTTTCATCATGGCATTATCCCCATAAACTTGGACAAACATGTCCCTGATTTCACTTCCACTCTTGCCAAGTTTAACAAGAAATTTAATGTTTGTTCGTTACTGTAATGCAAGCTGCGACATTCTCGCGATGGCACACAAGAACAAGCAACAACAATAATGAACGCCACTCAGTAAGACACCGCCACACATTGACACGAACACAGCTATGAGACACTGATATACCAAGGTTATGAAATTTTGCCAAGCTATTTGTACAGTGCTGCCAACATAAGTGCACAGTGGCAATTTTGCGAACTTAATTGTCAGACCTCATATACATTTTTCAAATGCCACATCCACAATTGGTTTCTGTGTCTGATACTAGTGTATAAAGTTCTAGTCTCCACAACTCTGTACTTGACAAAGGGGGTGGAATCCCAACCACTTAGGACAACACGAGAAACCAATATTCTTGGCAAAAGGTGCCTTTATTCTTGTAAACAGGAGGTCATGGTAAAGCAGAGGTCAGTAGCCAGGAACAACAAATTGAAATATAATAGCTTTATTGTCCATAAGGCAAAAATGTGCTCAGAAACTGTGAGAAGATCCAAAAGACAGGCAATGGTAAAATCCAAGAGAGGTAAGACAAGGAAACGGGACACAAACGCAAACAAATCTTAAAATCTCAAAGATATTAACTAGAAAATTAGCATTCTGTAAAACTGATGTACTGTAGATGGACGTTAAAACTGCCAATGTCATCATGTCCAGGCACATCAATAAGTTTTTATTTCCCTACCCTTCCTATGACTGACTGCTCTATTGCCAACCAAAATAATTTGATTGGCACAAACAGCGGCAGATATCATGGTCATTCTGTCAAATGCCTAAGAGGTTTTGATGGCATGACAACCTGCCTCATGATTTCCTTTCCAGTCCAGTAAAAAGCCAGTTGTAGTGACCACATTAGGCACAGACTTCTGAGTCGCAGCACCCATACTGTATTACTACTCGAGAGCGGCCTTTAAATAAACAGTGCCGTGCATCAGAATTCAATAAACTGGTAACATTCTCTTTCCTGAGTGTTGTTTCTGTACATTGTCAGTGGTGAATTAATGAATTCAAGCATGGCAGGACTCAAACTGTTGCCAAAAAGTGTTGCGTGGCTTTCCAGACAAGATGTACATTTTTATTATTTAGATATGTAAACCCATGAAAGAGATACAGATCAGAAAAATAATGTCACATTTAATGAGTGGGAGTGATGTGCACAAGAGACATGTGGTCTTGGTTTAGCAAGTGGCACTCAGCACCTTCATTTAGAGTTTAGTGGTTGGCAACTAAATATAACAGAAACCCACAACACAGGAAATAAATACCATAAAGATTAATAATCAAGAGCTGGAAAAAGGAAAAAAATATATAAACGTGTGATTAATAAAAATAAATGTGAATGTTTTTGTAAATAATGGCATGTCTAACAGGAGTGAGACAAGATTTTAATAAAGAATATCTGACAATGCAGCTGAGAAGAGAAAGAATGTGATAGGAAAAAACTAAAATATTTTAGAATAGATCAAAGGGATAAAATTGTTTGCACATGTCAAATTTCCCATATTTTCATAGATTTCTGGTGGTGAGAGCTCATGAGCAGAGGAAATTACCTGTAATATAATGATAAATTAAAAAATCAGCCAGCAGTTTGACATGTAGGCAATCAATCATTTGAAGGCAATCAAGAATATCTTGTCAAGTCCATCCAACTATCCATCTGTGGCACCTGGTCCCAAGTTACTTCCTGCCTCCGACCTGACTTTGCCAGGATGGTCTTCAGCCCTTTGCAATTTTGAATTGGAACAACTGGGTTTCGAAAAGTGTAAGTGTGCCCTGCATCTGATCCAGGACTGGAAGCTTCCTTCAGCCCTGTGTTGCTGAGATAAGTTCCAGCTCCTCGGTCCCTATGAAATGCTGAGCTTCACCTTTGAATGGCAGATGTTCTGGTATTAGAATTACAACACATGGGAGCTGATGGCACAAAGAATTAATAATGACTGCAGCGATATGGTGGAGACAAAAGAGTAATTTATAGAAGGACAAAATTAGGATAGGAAATCTACACTGCAAGTAAGAAAATAGAAGTTCTTAGGTAAAATCTGAATGCCAATGGATTTCATGCTCTGTCTGTTAGGTGGGTCAGCCCGTTATATTTGGTCTGTTTTTTGTCTTAGATCCAATCCTACCAGGATGAACTCCAGCTACTCCCCACCTTGTGATGAATTAAGCGAATTTGGAAAGTTGTGTTATGTTACCTAGAAAATCCAGCAAACCAAGTATTAGCAAATAAACTCAGGGTATAGCATTAGTGTGAAATATACAGTATATCAAATATTATCAAGAGATCATTATTGGCTGCGACAAGTCCTAATGCACAAAACGTGTCAGTTATCAGGATGTTGTTGATAATAGCAGACCTACTGTATATACACTTACACCTTTTATTTCTAAAGTACTTGAAGACAGAGTCACTGCACAACTTCAGCCTTAGTTGGTTCAGGTTCAGGTTCAGTTTGTTACCTTCTACCTTACAGTTTAATTGTGAAGCTGCCATCTGACATTTCATACCAATCAAAATACAGAAACTGCATTCATCCATCCATCCATCCATTTTCCAACCCGCTGAATCCGAACACAGGGTCACGGGGGTCTGCTGGAGCCAATCCCAGCCAACACACGGCACAAGGCAGGAACCAATCCCGGGCAGGGTGCCAACCCACCGCAGAAACTGCATTCATTTGTGTTGTAAATGATCTTTTTAATATTTTCCGATGAAGGAAATGTTATATTTATTATTTTGTTAGACTGAAGCACAGCCTTTGACCACTCTGTTCTGTTAAACAGGCTTGAAAATTACTTTCTGCCCTCAAGCGCCATCCTTGTATAGTTTGGTTTCTATTTATTCAATTAATTTCGCTATGCACAGAAGTGTGAGTATAGTACTCCATCATTATGTTCTGATGTTACTGTAGATCTGGTGCCCTGCTGGGCTCACTATTTCAACCATTCCTGCTTTCATTTTAAATGCTGCTACTTGGAGATATCATTAGAAAACATAATTTACACATTCATACTGTATACCTATTTGTCTGAGAAAATACTGCATCTTCTATAGTACTGTATAGTTTTCTAATTGTGTCAGTAAATTAAAAATTAAAAGAGCCAATGAATGATAACTAGTGGTCTTTGAACACAGAAAAAAAAGCAGAAAGAAAAGAATGTTTTCATTTGGTACCAAAATTTCTTGCTTTGTTTTCTGAATTTGATTTTTGAGTACAGTTCTTGGTTTTGTTGAAAGTCAGGATGTACTTTTATCTGAATCAGAAGGATACTGAGAAATTATTTACATATATTTATTTCTTGCAGAATTAACTACTGCAAATGTTTTTTAAAAACATTTAGGTTGTAGCTTTTGGTCAATTAAAAATACTGATGTAAGAATCATTGCTAGAATTAGATAGTACCACCACATACCTCATGCTTATAAGTCTTTGCACTGGCTTAGGGATAATTTTAAAATCCTGTATATTACACTGTAGACTTTAAATGGCCTAGGCCCTATTATTTGAACTGTAAAAACTGGTGTGGTGCGTCATGAACTCAAGATTCTAGTCTGCTAAAGATTCCAAGAATTAATAAAATGATAATAGGAGGTTGAGTTTTAGGCCCCCAAACTGTCGTCTTTCTGTGTATGAGATGTCCCATTGGTCTCATGTTTAAAAAACTGGCTGAAGACTCAATACTCTAGTCTAGAATGACCAAATTAAAGCTGATGATTAGCACTGCCTTTTGCAATACTCTTTGGCTACAACCACACTACTACATTTTCATTTAAAAATACAGACATTAGTCTGCATTTTAGCCTTTAGTCTACATTACCTTGGCTTTTTTAACCCAAAAAATATTGACTTTTAAAAACACTCAGCAGAGCCATATACTTCAAAAAATGACAGTTCGTCATAGCAATTTGGATGGATGAAACTGTAGACTTTTTAAAATGTCTTCATGTTTATTACGTAGCCCTTCCTTGATTGGATCCTGCTCATTACATCGTTACATCCCCCGAAAAAAAAAATCTTATTCTCACATAGAGGACATGGAAGAGTTGCTTTCCTTCTCGTTTGTTATGTTGCTTACCTGTATGCATCTACCTGTATGCATCTGCATACATACGAAAAAAATTAAATAATTTGCCAGTCACTATAGTTTTGTGATAAATCCCCTGGCCATTGGTATTACCATCCCTTCAAGAATTTTTTCTCCAACATGTGTATACACAGTAAAGACAAATGTCTGCATCATATGTGTTTTTTGTCGTTTTAGTGTGGACAGAGATACTTTTGCAAACAATGTGAAAATGCTAGTATGGATTTCAAAACACCATTTATAAATTAAAACATAGTTGTGTGGAGGTGGTGTTTGTTAGACATTTACACAAAATGATCAGCTCTAAGTAAATTATAAACTATTACTGACCCTTCTGTATTCTGCTCCTCTTCTTAATATCCTGTTGTGGCACTTGGTTCAACAGCCATATTGCCAAGCTGTTGTCCTTTCCATGGGAAAGGTAACAGAGATATGGTGACCAGACCAAGATTAAGGGATTCAGTTTATTTATTCAACTTCACAGCACAAACATTTATAATACTGTAGAATACCCAGGAGGGTTTGGGCAGCTAGTTGGGACTTTCTGTCATAACCCTGGACCAGCTCTAGCTTTTCGTTGCTGTAGGTGAAGGTGAAAACTTCATGCCCAAACCACAAAGTCATCAAGACAATTGCTTTACCTTTACAGCTTGTAAGAGCTTCTGGTGCCCCGTGCAATGGCAGTGTTGCACAGTTTCAGACACCTGGAGCCATAACCGAACGACCAGGGGATCGGAGAATTGAGACACAGACAATAATGACTGCTTCAGAAACAGAATTCTGGTCTATTCCAACTGTGCCGATAACCATTTGCAGTAATGCCTTGTAAATATATACATTTCAATGCAGGAACATTAACAAAAACAAGAAAAATAAGAGTAGGTGCCATCCATCCATCCATTATCCAACCCGCTATATCCTAACTACAGGGTCGCAGGGGTCTGCTGCAGCCAATCCCAGCCAACACAGGGCGCAAGGCAAGAAACAAACCCCGGGCAGGGTGCCAGCCCACCGCAGAGCGTGTACACACACACACACACACCAAGCACACACTAGGGACAATTTGGAATTGCCAGTGCGCCTAACCTGCATGTCTTTGGACTGTGGGAGGAAGCTGGAGTACCCGGAGGAAACCCATGCAGACAACGGGGAGAACATGCAAACTCCACGCAGGGAGGACCTGGGAAGTGAACCCGGCAAGGCAAGGCCACTGCGCCACCGTGCCACCCAAGAGTAGGTGCTATATACAATAATTATATTGACTCCAAAAAAGTAATGAGAAAAAAAATTAAACAAAAATAAATAATAAGCCTTTGCTTCCTCCTTCTTATTCAGACAGGAATGGAAAGAGAATGAATCAAAAACAAAAAATGAAATAAATACACACAAAGACAATGACGAAAAAATGCAAGTCTACAAACACAGATTAGTTCCACCCAAAAATATATACAAATCGGAAGTAAACTGTCTTCACTATTCTCTCTGCTATACCTGCTCAGAAGTAAAGAAGTGTCTGCAACTCCACAGATCAGTCAAAAAGACGACCCCTGGCGCTCTGAACTTCAGTTTTATACCAGTAGTGCTTTTACCTAGCCAATCATTATTTACGTCTTCTGGGGTCCCCCAATAGCAAACAACGTCAAATCACGCACCCCATGGCCTCCTCTGATCAGGTGCAGTGCCACTATTTACAACCTTCCTTTCCCAGTACGCACATTCATGTTTATAACCATATTGTACCAGCTTCTTGTTCACCTCTACAGGTACAGTAAGCTACATGCTGAATTTTTACCTACTTTCTTTATCTGCGCACATATTCTCTTAGCCAGCATTCACTTATTTGCAGCACTTTTTCCTTCCCACAGCAGCTTTGGGCACACACTTTGCTGTCATCCATCCATCCATCCATTTTCCAACCCGCTGAATCCGAACACAGGGTCACGGGGGTCTGCCGGAGCCAATCCCAGGCAACACAGGGCACAAGGCAGGAACCAATCCTGGGCAGGGTGCCAACCCACCACAGGACACACACAAACACACCCACACACCAAGCACACAAAAGGGCCAATTTAGAATCGCCAATCCACCTAACCTGCATGTCTTTGGACTGTGGGAGGAAACTGGAGTGCCCGGAGGAAACCCATGCAGACACGGGGAGAACATGCAAACTCCACGCAGGGAGGACCTGGGAAGCGAACCCAGGTCCCCAGGTCTCCCAACTGCGAGGCAGCAGCGCTACCACTGCGCCACCGTGCTGCCCCACTTTGCTGTCAGACCATTTCAATTTGAAAGCAAGCCTGTGGATAATGTAGCGGCATTGGACTTGTGCCTCAGAGTAGTGCCGGTTCAAAAGTGGAGAAGCCCTCTGACTTCCAGGCCTTCGTGTCATTGGACAACTCAAATGGAGTACCTAACACCAGTGTGGCATTGCCCCACCACCGCGTTTTCACTTGCTGGAGAAATAAAAACTATAAATAGCTATAATAACCACTACTTTTCAATTGTCAGCAGACTTGATTTATCACAGAGCTGCCCCCATTGTGCTTCAAGTGCGATGTAACACAGATATTTTAATAAAGAGCAGGGGAGGGAGTCTCTCTTGGAGATTTGAGCACGAAGTTACTCAAGTGTAAAAGTTCAAAGTGACGTGAAGACTTCTTAGTGCAAACCTTTGCTAACTCTGAACACCTAATAGTTTTACTTTCTCTAAGGATGCTGTTGCTGGAAGTTTTTACTCTCCCCCATGTTCAACCAGCCATATCTCAACTCTACTAGTAATGGACTTATGTTGTCAATATATGTTTATGCTATCTGTTACTACTGTAAATAACCTAATATGTATTTGTGTGCATGTACATCATGTAAAATTTGTAATTTGCATTGAAGCCATACAGTGCTCAGAGTCTGAAGAGCACTATACAAAAATAATCTGAATTGAATATTACCTGAATATGTAATTCACATGCATGTAGGCATTCATTTTAGATAAAAGGCAGGCTTACAGAACTGTTCATCTCTTCCAAATTGCCATAGGAAGACATTGGCACGCAGCTTGATTCACTAATAAAATCCACTGGTTTGCATAAAAGTGATTGGCATGTAAAGTAAATGCTTCATTAGGTGATTTAAGAGGTAGGACCAGGATTGTTGCCAAAGGGAAAAGCGGCTTCCCTTTAAATCAAAAGCATAAATAACATTTCTGTTATCAGGTAGAAAAAATCTTGTCCTAGCAAATAGGTACAGATTCAGTCCATTAGTGCAGGACACTGAAGTAACTTAAAAGTTTCATCAAAACACAGCAATAAAATATCATTAAATAGCTCAGCTTGACAAGAGTGACAGAAGGTTTGAGTTGAGCGCCAGGCAAAGTGTTTGAAAGCAGACGAAATGTACAAAGGATACGCTCAAGTACATCTGGCTCACATTTGCAGTAAGGTCATCCCAGAACCCTTAGTGTCTGCGCAGAAAATCAATACCAGAGGTCCCAACGATTTAACTGTCATCAGAATAAATGCTTTAACCGGTAGAGTAATGTAAGGCTCTGGGTCTTTTGGAAAATTTGCATAAACTCCTGTTCTGAATTACGCTCGGCAAGCAAGCTAACCTGGAGATAAAAGCAGCCAGGTCAATTTACTCTGCCGGGCCGGACTGCCACCGCTGAGCATTGATGAGCAGCAATTGGTTGCTTTAATTTACAGTTTTTGGTTTGGAAAAGGAGAAAAACAGCAACATATGTGCAGAATTCTTAGATCAGTCGGATTGTTTTCTTTATTTTTTTGTAATTTTTGTCTTAATTCATGTTCTGCGGTTCCGCCCTCTCGTTCAAACACAGGCCAGATTGTCCAATGTCACTAATGAGAGAAGGCGAAAGCAAGACAGACACCAAAGCCACGACCCCACCAGGCGGCACTGGCAAGTGACCACTGAGCCTCATTTATATATTGCCTGAAAATGGAAAGCACATTGCCAACATTTTATCAAGCTGTCAGTTGTTGCCTCTAAAATTCTTTGAAATATAATCGCTTCTGTTTAACGAGAAATGAGGCCATCATGAGGCAACAGTAAAAACTGCCCTTCTTGCACCTCTTTCATGCTTACAAATAATGTGATACCTGCAACAACTAAATGAATTTTTAATTTCTCATGGATTGACGATGGTTTTAAATGTGATTAGTGTTCACTCCACCAAAAGCAGAGCAGAGAACCATCAAAAGTGCTGCATGAAGAGTTCACGGCCACGTTTCAGCTTGGTTAAAGGGCAGCCTTTGACAATGAGAGCCTGTTAACGTTTGGCACGATGCTGATTTACAATGAAATAGCCAGGAGATGAAAAAGATCAAAAGAAAAACGTCAGAATCGTGGCCAGCAGATAGTTAGGAGGTCAGTACATGGAAAATAAAAAAAAGCAAATCATCAAAGCTAAAAGTGCAAAAAAGGAGAAATCTGTTATGGAAGTCAGTTTTTGTGTCTAGTTTACATTTTGCAATTTTATTTTGAACTGTTTCTGCTACCATTTTGTTTATAGCGGGTATCACGTTTCTGTCTTTTTGTTGCTGGGGAAGCCTGTGGTTGGTAGCTAGTGTTATGAAGGCCATGACTCAAAAATGAATTTGTGGCAGGTTAAGAGATGTCTGATGCAACGCTTTTTTATCTAAATGCACAAATAAACTCTAAATTTGCATTTGTGCTAAGAATTGTGTTCTGTTTGTGCACTTTTGGTTACGACCTTGTTCTTGATGTTAATCTGCATCCAGCCCTGCAAGCAGGTCCTCCAACTTGCAGGGAAAATGTGGGTGTTGGTGGCATGACTGGCACTCCAGCCATCATAAAAAAAAAAAAACCTCACAATGTTCTAGTGTGGTGCTGAGTTGTCTCCCACTGCGCTTGGGTCCCAATCCAGGTAGTTTGTTGTGTGGTGGGTGCGGTAACTCGCTATCAGTGCATGCTCCCAGCCTTGTTCTTGACTTTTTTTATTTTGTTTTTTGCCTAATGTGTTGCCTTTGTCTCGCAGTTTTTTTTACTTTTTGCTGTGTCCTGAGCATTTTTTCTCCTGATCAGTCTCATTCAAAAACTCTATGCTCACTAAAAGAAGAATAGAATCATAGTAAAGAAATATAAAGCAAAATCCCAAACCCCACAGTATCGTACATTTACATGCTGTTCAGCAAATGAATGTCATAATAAAATTTATCAATATGTCAGAGGGGAACATTTTTGTATACTGGGTATTTTTCTTTTTTCTGTTTATGCAAAAAAACATGTAAATAGTAAGTGTAAAAGCCAAGAGATGAAGGGGCAATAGGTACTCCTTGTTGAGACCAGGGTGATAAGTGAAAAGGCAAATTTCCTGAACAATTCTGTTTTAGGTTACTGTTGATGTCTGTCTACACAACATAGATATTTACCCGTCTTGCAAAAGAGTCACCTGCTTTGAAGATTAGACTAGCGGGGTGATAAGTGAAAAGGCAAATTTCCTAAATACTTCTGTTACAGGATAATGCTGATGGCTGTTTACAGGACATACATATTTACCTGTCTTGCAAAAGAGTCACCTGCTTTGAATATCAGACTGCTTTGATTGGTATCTCATCAACATACAATGTTGTGATACAGAACTGCCTGCTTCCTATGAAAATTAACAGCATACAGCTGTATATGTACTTCCTGACAGCTGACAACAATACTATTGTTTAACCAATGAAAATGTGTTTATATTACTGCTAAGTAAAGGAAATTGATATGTGCCATTGTTTAATCGATCGTCATGTTGATCTAGGCAGGGACTGAAGCAGTTATATACCTCTGGGCAGTGGGTGGTGTAGAGAGAGACGGTCCATCGGCCACAGCATCAAGATCACTTGCACAAAGCACAGGCACTCGCAGGCAGACGAGGGTATGTGGCTGATAAAGTTGAGGCACGTGTACAGTGACACCTACCTCCAGGGAGGATGAGACTGTTTCACCGAAGAGATGCCGGTTGTGTATCCAGTGAGAGAGACAAGACTCACAAGAGGACCAATGGTAGTTAGCAGACAGGAAGCGAGGCATGCCAAGGCTGTCGTAGCAACACAAGGTACCTGGAAGTGAAAGAGAATGCTCACTTCCACGAGGGACAGACACTGCCAGAGATTCGACAAGTTAGCAAAATTTTTGTTGGGAAACAAGCATACAGCAAACAGAGTGTTTTACTGGGACAGTTGGAAGACTAATTGTTGTAGTAACACAGCGCACAACTTGGACTTTGCACAACCAAGGTTGTATTCTCTGCTGTTATATTTAACAGACTGTGTGCTCTCTTTTTAAAAGGTTCTCACTCCTGATATTTTTGACTCTTATCTACTTTTATTTTCTTGGTGAATTTTATATTGTGTGCTTACTCACCGCCCAATTTACAGAAACTTGTGTGCTATTACAGTATTTTTAAAATTCAAGAGATCCCAGACTTTTAATAAAATTGGGTGGAGTAGTCAGATATATTTAGCTGTGTTTAAGTTAGGTTATCTGTAAGTGTAACCTTAGACACCCGTCACAAACACATAGAAAATTTTAAGTAACACATGTCAAAATAGAAATATAAGATCCTGGCACCCGAAACCAAGGATTCATATTGTGTATTGGGACTTGTATACCTTTTAAGGAACTGTTTAAACTGTTTTAAGCATTTTGATTATATTTTCTTGGATAAATATTTTTCGTTTATAATGATTATTTGGGGGAATTGGCCTCTGCAAGCCAAAGCCTTACCATTTGCTTTCCCTTACAAGGCATATTTTGGGCCATCTTAAGTATATTTTTAAGAGCTTCCCTTTTAAGGTTTGTGTAGGCTAAAACAGGCCAATAAAGTCAGAGTTAAGCAATTGGGGTGAGGCCTATTACAGACAGATTAAAAAAACAAAAAAAACAAAAAACACCTGGGGGGTATTTTCCTTACGTCGCTTAAATCATCCGAGATCAGATGCCTCATCTTGGATGAGTTAATGCTTTTCAAAACCTGGCAGGATCTAATCAATATTATTTTAGAATAAGAGAAATAACTATTATCGCATTTATTTTCCTTCACCATTTTTTTTATTTACCTATATATATTTCTTCCTTTCTTTTGTTTATTGTTGCCTTATTAAAAAGCCCTAAGCAATTCTCCTTTGGCTAAGCTCTCCTTCTCAGGGGTGGGGTTTGATTTGTCTTCAATTTTTTTTTCTTTTGTTATAAATTGATCTATTTGTATGGAATGATTACAATAAAATTAATAAATAAAATTAAAAAAAAAAAAAAAAGAAACTCATCCGGGATAAGTCGGTTTTAAAAACGCAGCCGTGTAGTAGATTAGTCTAGCTGGATCTAATCATCCGCGCTGACTGAAAAGCCCATATATATTGAGAAAACACGATCAGCAAGTCTTTGATAGGCTGTAACAAAATGACGAAAGAATGGGCGCATTTTCTTTTTTCAAAACAAGCGGAGCAAGACCTTTTATTTGAAGGACATGAAGAATTTCAAGATTTAATATGCACAAGGGGTAACACTGCAAAAGCAGCCCAAACCAGAAAAGATGGCTGTCAAAAAGTGGCCGACAAATTAAACGCTAAGTAGTGTGCATTGTACTCACTGAATGCAGCGTTTCATTTCCTATGTGTCAGATTAATTATTATTTAATATGTCATAATTCCAGATCAAACGTGAGCACAAGGAGAACATGGGAACAGGTTAAAGTGAAGTACAAGAATATACTTCAAACTGGTAAATATTATTATATAACTATTTAAAGAATTGTTGACATAAAGAATCATATATAATCTAAAAAACATTAATTCTAAAGCTAATAAGAAGACAGGCAAGGAAAAAACAGATGGAGGTCCACGCAGTCCAGACCTAACCCCCTGCAGAAGAGTTGGCTCTCCAGCAAAATGCCTATCGCCCTGTTTCTGAGGGCATTCCAGGGGGAAGCTCCTCCCATGAAACAGTGGCAGGATGCAGTGGTCACTTCATTTCAGGTAAAGGATGGTCATTGCATATATTTGTCCTCAATTTGTGCCATAGGTATGTTCCATATAGCCCACTTTTTTGTTGGGTCAGTTGTAGGGAATGTCATATCGCTAGAACCTGTGTCTGACCAACGAGATATTGACGAAGGTCAAATATTTGATGAAGACACTGTGTCTGATTATTCGGCTCTGCATACAATCCTGTGCCCCAATCACATTTGGAAATCCTGGGTAATGAGAATGTTAGGCTGATTGTGAGATTCTTCATGGAACTGTGGGAGTTTTTGCCTGTGTATTACCAACCTGCAATGGCATGAAATGCCTCTTTTGTCTGCACACGCAGGTGTCCAGGAAACACTATGAAAACCCGAAGGAAATATTTCAGAACCAAACAGACTTTACGAATTGCCTGGCAAACTGCACTTTTAGTTAGATTTTCCGCATCGCCTACAGTATGTAAAAAAATTGCCGCTTGCAAAAAACCTCAAAGCAATGCATACTGTCTGTGTGGTTGTGAGAACCCGACTTCACCTAGCTTGACTTTGAATATAAGGTGCTAATAAATCTTTGAGGTACAATATTCTCCCTCGGCTAAAGCGGTATCTTTCGAAAAGAATTTCCTCCAGGAGCAAGAAAGGATCTTGCAGATCGTGCAAAACCCTCTCTATATGAAATTCTCTTCTTATAATTTGCGCACCGATATCAATTGGTCGCTCATTCATGAATGGTGAAGCCATGATTGAATGAATTCCATGCACGGACACTGATTAAGTGTGTGAGCTAATCCTTGTTTACATAGAACAAACCTGCTCCGAGCAGGTTTGAGAATTTGGATGTGTTGTTGTGACAACACATCCAGCAAGAGTTTCAAAAAACCGACAGGTCCAGGATCATACCAAATCATCAACAATTACATCCAGCTAAACGAGTATTCCACGTACGAAAAATACACCCCTGGACTGGCTTATGGAGCCTTTAGAAGGCCTCACACCTTTGTTTAGCTATGGAAATTACTCCATTTCTTGACAAATTTGGTCTAAATATTGACTATGCTTAATTTTGCGATCTCTTCAAATTTCTATTTGTCTTTTCCTCCTCCTGGCAGAACACTAGGAAACATAATAGCAATCATAGCCACTAGTGCGACATAAATTTGATATCAGCATTTGCAACAATAAAAATAAAAATAGTCAAAAAATTAAATATTAAAAAGTCTGAATTAATTTAAGCTGCCCTAATTTGGGTGTTCATAAGAAACATTATGATATAATTTATGAGGTTCAAGTGCATAATAAACAAAATCAATTGTGCCAGATATTTAAAATATAAATATGTACTTCAATTTAAATATTTAAAGTCTAAATAGTCTTGAATGTTTTAGAAATTTGTCATTTTGGACCCTCTGATAGAGGTCAATTGAGGGCTAGATCTTCAGTAAAGGATAAAAAATAACATCATATTTGTAATTAGTCTAAAGCAGTGTTTCCCAAACTCGGTCCTGGTGAACCCCAGTGGCTGCAGGTTTTTGTTCCAAAGGCTTCTGTTTTTAATTGAACTCCTGGGCTAATTAAGTGAACTGATATTTCCCAAGTTCTGTGTTTAGGGAACAATATAGAAATTAGAAAACTAAGTTTGCTAAAAAAAAAAATATTAAAATGTACCAAGCAGTTATATAGGAATAATGTATTTTTTTCTTTTTAACAGTATTTTCATCTTGATTTTCATTCTACTTTTCTAGGTCTTCTAATTATTTAATTAATCCATTATTTTGTAATTAGTGGGTCTGATGCTAAAGTAGTTGCAGCCTTTGATTATTCCGTGTTGTTTGCATGGGTGTCTGCTCTGCTCGTTTTAAATTGTCATTATTAAACTACAATGAAGGGGGAAAAACTGCACAGAGAAAGGGCAAACTATAATGAAATGTTAACTTAGATTTAACTTTAGATTTAAGCATTTAAATCTATAGCAAAAGCAGAAATATTTCTAAATGTCCTATAAATGTAAAAATCATGCTGCTATGCTTTTCTGAATGTCGAATAAAAGAAAAAAAAAATCAGCTAATTAAATAAGATCAGTGCTATCAGGTGTTGTCACTGATTAGGAATCTGGTTGGAACAAAAACCTGCAGCCACAGAGGTTCCCCAGGACCGAGTTTGGGAAACACTGGTCTAAAGCAATATCCCACATGCTTATGTTTGAAATATATCAAGCTCGAACCATTGGTAAAGAGTCAAATATCAAACATATTACCGTGTTCATGATCAGCAACCTCAAAATGGCACTCCACATGCCCATCTTAATGATGCCTATTTTTTTGAAGGTTGTGAAAAGAAGTAACTTTGACCTCTCATATCTCATTTGGGGGTGAACTACTGGGGTCAGCTGATGTGGCATGCACAACTTAAAGTACTTTTGATCATTTTTGCTGAAAACACCAATTGCTTTGCTCTTTATCACAAGCGTACAATTTCCTGCACAAAATATGGTCCACAAATGGCCATAAAGTTAGATTAAAAATACTGAGTAACACCAAAAAGCTTGAATACCTAGACATCCGGACGAGTCAATTGGTATATCATATGAGGGGTTTTTCAGGAGGTGGCAGGCAAAAAAAAAAAAAAACACCTGAAGTAATTTCTATTGTTTTTTGGTCAGTGGTCCTTCCTGGGCTTATTTTTTTGTTCATTTGTCACCTTCAGTTATTTAATATATATTATTACTGTCCTGTTAATTTATCATTTAGTTGATATGTTTAATATATTATTGTTTTGTTATATTTTAAAATATGTATACAGTGATCCCTTGCTATATCGCGCTTCGCCTTTCGCGGCTTCACTCCATCGCGGATTTTATATGTAAGCATATTTAAATATATATCGCGGATTTTTCGCTGCTTCGCGGGTTTCTGCGGACAATGGGTCTTTTAATTTCTGGTACATGCTTCCTCAGTTGGTTTGCCCAGTTGATTTCATACAAGGGACGCTATTGGCAGATGGCTGAGAAGCTACCCAGCTTACTCTCTCTCTCTCTCTCTCTCTCTTGCGCTGACGTAGGGGGGTGTGAGCAGGGGGGCTGTGTGCAGCTGTTTCCTGAAGGACATGCTGCACGGAGCTTCGCATACTTAAAAGCTCAAAGGGCACGTATTGATTTTTTTTTATCTGTCTCTCGCTATCTCTATCTCTCTCTCTCTCTCTGTCTTCCTGCTCCTGACGGAGGGGGTGTGAGCTGCCGCCTTCAACAGCTTTGTACCGGCGGTGCTTCGCATACTTAAAAGCCAAAAAGCCGTATTGATTTTTTTTTTGACTGCTTGCTTTGCACTCCTTTGAAAAGGAAGATATGTTTGCATTCTTTTAATTGTGAGACAGAACTGTCATCTCTGTCTTGTCATGGAGCACAGTTTAAACTTTTGAAAAAGAGACAAATGTTTGTTTGCAGTGTTTGAATAACGTTCCTGTCTCTCTACAACCTCCAGTGTTTCTGCGCAAATCTGTGACCCAAGCATGACATTCTAAAAATAACCATATAAACATATGGTTTCTACTTCGCGGATTTTCCTATTTCGCGGGTGGCTCTGGAACGCAACCCCTACGATGGAGGAGGGATTACTGTATAATGTTTCTTTAAATGTCTTTATGTTCCCTGTATTTTGTGGGTGGTTCCCCAAGAGGCAGGGCCATCTGTCTGTCATAATTAAAGGATGGGAATATAAAGGCTGATAGGTAATGCAGTCCCTTAACATTCGTTTAATTTGCTTTGGTGGAGTGTGGTGTATCTGTAAGTTTTGCTAGTGTATTTTGTTTTTAACTTTTTTTTGCTTCTGTCTTAGGATTTTGATTTAGTAATTGGACTACTTTGCTTTTAGATTGCTTGATATGCAGCACTTTAGTATTTTCTTCACTCTTCTGAGCATTTTGTTATTTTTTTCAGATTTTTATAAATAAAACTTAAATTTGTAAAGAGTTTTGTGGACTTGTCTCTACCTGGGACTTCTTGAGACTTTTTACTATTATGTTTACTTCAAAAGCCTTTTCGGGCCTAGTCTGGCCTGAAGCCACCCTTTCACCTCGAGTAAGACTTGCCTAGGTGAGGCCTATGTTGGGGCTGGTCAGTCAGGTTTCTGGCCTGTTTTTTTTTTGCTGGTCTTTTTGGAAGCCTCACCTGCTTTTGTTGTTTTGTGGTATCAGAATCACAATGTTAAAGCGTTCATAAGATATTCTTATGAACACAATATCGTAAAAACAAAACTGCTAAAAATGTGAATAAAATGCAAACAGTGATTCAAATGTGCATAATCAGATACACATCAATAAATATTTAAAGAGTACTAAAATAGAATAGCAAGAATTTTAAGGATTAAAAGTTAGGCCTTGACAATTGATTGTTCATTAAACTGCTGGTTGGTGCTTCTTTAAGAGCCTGTGGCTATAAAGCTACCATAATAAATTTCAGGATTTCCTAATCTGACCTTTGTCTTTTTCTACTTTTATTACTTTTTTTAACTTGTGTGTGTCTCAAAGGGCATGAAATTTGGAAAGCGTTCTTAAAGGTCACCATTATCTTATGAACGGAAGTGAACAATATCAAAAGTTAACATGACTCAGACACCTGCTTGGTGAGGAGACACAGAAGGCACCCTGCCAAACAGGCACAATTATTTTTTTTAAATTACACTAGGTGTCACTAAATTAAAGAGATGGTCCAGTAAGTCAAGGAAGGAGAGAATAAAGGGTCCTGCTCGCCATTTGCTCTGCTGAAAACGCCTGTCAAACTCGAAGGGATTTTTTTTTCCTCTCCCTTCTCTTCGCTCACGCGTTTCCCCAGCTAGTAATCTCTAAAAAACTCTTTGTGAAGCTTTCAAAACAATTTATGCACATAAATATCAAGCAGAACTATTTGTATTGGCAGCGCTTCTCACTTAACCACCCGCAACAAGGAACAGATGGCTTTAGTCTTGGAAACATTTACAAAGGGAGCCCCAGGAACAAGCCCATTGGACACACGCTGCCCAAATTACCCTCGATCATAACTGCTTGCTTGTTTATTTATTTAATGAATTGCCTTGTTGGGGTTGATGTGAAGGGTGTCAATTGCGATCTTTAACTTAGACAAATCAGGGAAGCGATCAGCATGTTGAAATTCTATTGTTTCAAAAAACAAAGTGTCAATTGTTCCTCTAAACACACAAATGCGTCTGTTTAGGGTTGTCTTTGGTAGGCTTAAACCCTTGAGGGTATGTAATTTACCACTTTTCTCTTTAGACTCAATGTATTCCCCTCCCAAAAACATATGTATTTCTCCAATACTTTCTTATTTTTTCAAATGTGTTCTGTCAAAAAACTCTATCCAGATGCTTCCAGTCATGTTCAGTGGCATTCATTTCTTGCCTCTGGCCTCCCCTCAAGCGAAAGCTGCTGTCCATGTGAGTGTTCAGGTGCGGACAGACCAGACCTGGTAAACAAATACAGACTTAGTTCTGCACACAATTGGTCTGACCAATCCAAAGTGGGAATGTTTGGGGTGTTGTGTGCCGAGGAAAAGATTGACCTGGCCACCGCGCATGTCCAAAGCACAATAAAGAAACTGTGAGATGAAATGGAATTGATGGTAGAGTTACAATATTAAGCAATCAACACATGCCCGCTAAAGGACACTGTGCTACAGGCACCTTCTTTCAAACGACATGCAGTTCTATCAAAGGAAATTCTGTCTAGCAACCCTTAGCTACCTTTTAAAGAATTGGAAAATGGAATACTAATGAGAGCAGATACAACTGAACAGAAAAGCTTCGTATTTCTTCTATTCAGTGTGTGCCATACTGGACAAACACTAATCCCCCCTCGCCAAGTAGATCAGAGACGTCATTGATCACTGTCTTTTAAAAATGACAATGTTTCACTGGCAATATCTTGATGTCGGTGATAGAGTCAGACTGAATGTTAAATGACTGCTTCATGAGAGCCTTCCTAATTTATAAGCATTCGGAGAGCTGCATGTCACTCGAGAGCAATGAGATCACGCGCGCCACAATACCCAGCCCAATATGTCACTTCAAAACAACCATACACTGCAAATAAACAGAACAAAATATTTGCTGCTTTTCCATTACGAGCAACTTTCAACACTGCCGGCAAGCAAAACCTTACAATCATTCTGACAAGCTACAAATCCACAACTACAAACAGATTTATAAAACTGAGCCCCCAGCCAAAGCGGCTCCACATATCTTGTTCCTGTTAAGTAGTTGAAAATGGGCAGCAGCTCCATAGGGAAAACCCGCTCTTTTTTTTGTATTTTGAATTTCAAAACAGTGCAAAGAGAGTTTGGATAAAAATGTTACAGTGTCATGTCAGCTAATCAATTTGGAACTTAGGTTTTGACAATTTTTTTTTTGTAATTTCTCTCCACTTTTCCCTACATTATATCGACTTTTTTTCCTTTCAAAATAAAAAAGACCAAATATTTCCTCTTTGAGCATTTGCTCTATGTATGGTATTATTCTTTTATGCATAACTGCCTGCGCTAGCCAGTCCTGTAAATCCTGTTAATGATTGCCAGACACTGTGTGATTTCCAGTCTAACCAGTGAATCACACGGTGGCAAATATCCACAATAAACAAGACATTTGAAAACATGGAGATTGAAAACTGGGCAAAAAAATAAATAAATAAATCGAAAAGGATAGTTGTATTTACTCAATTTTTGGAGCTGATATCATATTTGGAAAACTTAAAAAAATACTAATATAACCAAAAGGCACGTGCAGTTCCAGGAAACATACTAGCCCCCACTATTATGTTTGCAATGAAGAGAGTGGTTAGTTCAAGCCGACATTAATTTAGTTTTCAATGCGGCAGAAGATGTGTAAACATTTTACTTTAGGATTTAGCAAGTGCTGTGTCGGAGTCCAAGTCAGTGATCTGTTACATAGAGTATTGTTAGATCATTACTCAAACCAAATCACTACCTGGAATCGTAGGCAAAAAACAAAATAGAATGTTTTCTGTTTTTCAGATTGTTCAGGCAGAAGTCTGAATTTTTTTGCCTATTTCTCATAAAGGAAGCCTCTTGATGTCATGTTTTGGGATGCATATGTAGCACGTGACAGACGAGTGTTGTTATTAAGAACAATATGGTGTCACCCATATAAAAACAAAGACGTGATACTGTATGATGGCATCATTGAAATAGTGATAAAATACATAAAAGAATTAAAATAAAAATTCCTAAAGCTTAGGAAAGAAAATATAGATGTAGACTGGTCCCTAAAAGACCCTAACACCGCCATAAAAATTATTGTACAGAGCAGCTCTATTTTGCACATCCATTTTATATAATTCCATTTAGGTCACTGGAAGCTGGTGCCTTTCTGCAAATCTGATCAGAGTCTCTGAAAAATAAATCACTATGATAGATCAGTCAGGGATTCTAATTTTGTATTAGTTTTGAATTTATTTTTTTTTAAGTCGTGGTTCTAACTTTAATAGAAGTGATGGTATGAATGTGAAGGTGGTCACAATATTTGCTCTCCCTCTGCAGATTAACTTCAGTCTTTAAAGTATCTTAGCAATAGTTAATTTCTTTTCAAGTAGGGCCTAAACATCAGGTTTTTTAACTCCTTTCAGAACTTTAACATACAAGTTTTGTTCTGTCCTTTGGCTTTGATTGCTGGTTCCCTCTTGACACATGTTTTTGTGTATGTTTTCATCAACTGCGCATACTTTTTGCTCACAATAATTCCCAGAGAGTATCTCATCATCACATCTCATAATATTTGATTGGCATGGTGCAGCAAGTTACAAAGTGCTGAAGAAGGACTCTGGTAAGGACCACTCACTACATGTTCTGCTATATTTTTCCATTTGGATAAATAAAGTACTATCTATCTATCTATCTATCTATCTATCTATCTATCTATCTATCTATCTATCTATCTATCTATCTATCTATCTATTATTCTGTCTCTGTATGTTGGGCTTAACTAAATGAATGCATTTCTGTCTATTATTAAAATCATCTTTTCTGGAATAAGAATCTATCTATCTATGTCCTGGGTATGACGTTAAACTGCATTCGGCCCTGCAAGCAGTCCTCCAACTTGCAGGGAAATCATGGGGGTTGGTGGCAGGATTGTCACTCTAGCCACTGTAAAAAAAAAACTCACACAGTTCAGAGACAACAGAAAAGACTCCTTTTTGCTCTCTGCAGGAGTAGCTCTGCTGTAGCCACCCATAGGAAGGCTGCTCGCATCATGAAGGGGATAGGGGAAAGCCCTCGGGTGCCCCATCCCCGGAAGAGTTGAATCCGTTGGAGAGCCAATGGGGTCAGGTCTGTTGGGGATCAGAACTGGTGTGGTGCTGAGGCGTTGACAGCAGCACAGCAGCACTCAGGTCCCAATTTGAGGCAGCCCATACGGGTGGGCACATGAAACGTCTTGTCTCTCTGGCAAGATGGTTATCTTCCTCTGCTGTCAGAGGAGATGCATAAACTCCGCATTTCAGTGACGGCACTCTCTGAGGTGCGCAGACCGGGGACTGGCCACATCTCTGTAGGTGGATACATCTTTTATTGGTCTGGTCGGCCTGATAGCTGTCATACTCGGGGAGTAGCTGCTGCTGTAGCGGATTGGCTTTTTCCGATGGTGTCCGATATCACTCCTTTCAACGAGCGTATTATGAGACTCAGATTACGGCACTCCCTGGGTGCCTTATCTGTTGTCTCAGTGCATGCTCTGACCGTGGTGAGTGATGTCTTGGCGAGGGAGACATTTTATTCACAGCTTTGCTATTGAGGATTGTCTCGGTCCCCATGGGTCTGGTAACCGTAGTGAAAGTAGCTCCCTGTTCCTTGACTTTGCAAAAGGTCAGGGACATTGAATCGGTAGATCCTGGTTCCAGCACCCAGAACCACATCATTGGACTTGGTACTCCAGTACTGGTGGTGCGGTGAAGGAGATCGATCACATCCTCGTGGGCAGATGCTGGAGGCTCTTGCAAAACTGCAGGGTCTACAGAAGTGCCCAGTTTGTGAATTCTGACCACAGACTTGTTGTTGCTACTCTTAGGATCCATCTTAGGTCCAGTAGGTTACCACCTACTAGGAAAATGAGCCTAGACTTGGCCAAACTCCAAGACCAGGCTGTTTCTAATGAGTCTGCACGCAGTTTGTGTGAGGAACTTGCAGATTTAGGTACAACTGCCGATCCTAATGTGATGTGGGAGACCTTCTGTGACAAGACCCTGAACGTTTCTGAGGGTTGTGTTGGTGTTACTGGTGTTCCCAGAAGGAGATGTTTCATCTCGCGGGGCACCCTGGATATCATTGAGAGGAGTCACAGCGCACAGCTCAATGGCAACTCTGGTCTGTAATGGGAACTGAGAGGGATGGATGTGAGGGCTCTGAGGGCAGATAAAGAGGCGTTTGTTAGAGGAATCTGTGAACAAGTGACACACCATCTGTGGTCTAGCGACCCATGTCGTGCTTACAGAGGAATCAAAGCATTACACACATCTAAATCTGTTCCTCGGAGAGTTGCAGTCAGGGCGGCTGATGGAACGGTTCTTATGGATGACACTGCAGTTGTGACCCGCTGGGCTGGCTACTTTGAGCAGTTGTTCAAAGCTGATCCTCCAGCTAGGATGTTGGATATATTTGGGTTCACGGTTCTTGAGGCTGATCCTCCAATTAGCTGTGAACCACCCAGTCTCACTGAGATTGCACAGGTGGTGAACCAGCTGAGGGGAGGAAAGGCTGCAGGGATCTGTGGTATCCAGGCCGGTGGTAAGGCTGTCCTCCAGGCATTGCAAGCAATCTTTGCTTCCATTTGGGAGACTGGCATCATCCCAACTGACTGGAAAAGGGGACTTGTCGTCCCTATCTGGAAAGTGAAGGGTGATCACCTGGATTGCAGCAACTACAGGGGAATAACACTGTTCTCGGTGCCGGGTAAGGTCCTCTCTAGGGTCGTCCTCAATAGGATCCGTGATCAATTGCTCACCTACCAGCAACCGGAACAGTCTGGTTTTAGGCCTAAGAAGTCTACCATCAACCGCATCCTTGCACTGAGGGTTCTCATGGAGTGCAAATGTGAATATCAGCAGAGTTTCTTTGCAGCCTTTGTTGATTTTTGCAAAGCATTCGACTTAGTTGATCGAGCTTCCCTGTGGGACATCCTGAGGGTTGGCGGGATCCCCTTGAGGTTGCTGGATATCATGGCCGGCCTGTACACTGGTACTGTGAGTGCTGTGCAGAGTGGAGGCAGAACCTCTGTGTTTTTCCCAGTTGATTCTGGGGTTCGTCAGGGATGTGTTATTGCTCCTACTCTGTTCAATGCTTGTATGGACTGTGTGTTGGGTACATGGAGTCCCGAATGAGGCACATTACCTGCATTGTGAGGGAGCGTCAGTTACGGCACTACGGCCATGTGACGCGTTTCCCCGAGGGTGATCCAGCTCGTAAGATCCTAATTGCTGGGAACCCGAGTGGCTGGACCAGGCCAAAGGGTAGGCCACATAACACCTGGCTGTGGCAGATAGATTGGATTGGACCGCGTGTCTGCCTGGGGGGTTGCAAACCGGGATCCCAAGTTGTTTTGTCATGTAGTGGGTGCAGCAACGCACTGTACCAGTGCATGCTCCCCAACTTCACTTGACTATCTATATGTCTATCTGCAATCTGTAGTCAAATTTGTCATTTTTTACAAGTATAGGGAGCAGGTTTTTCCAAAGAAAACGGAAAAAAACATTCTTTTCAGTATTTTATTTTTTTTAACAACTGTGATATTAGAATGCACTCCCAAATAATTCCACATATTAGCACTGACCAGACATACAACAACTCCACAGAACCAAAAAGAAGTTCTACATAGCACCTCAGATCATTTTCGTTTTTGATACAATGTAGACACACATTTTTTGCATGAAACAATCAATGACAAAAACAAATAAGTGAAGAAGAACACCTCATAGAATGCTAACCATTAAATGCAAACTGTAAAATTTTGTATTAAAACTGGGCATTGTCACAAGTAGTGAATTATGGAAACAGGATTTTGAAATGTTCGTTGTTAACTGGAGGTGTTTAGAGAATCATTCCCTGTACAAGTTCTATATTTTTCACTTAAGACAACTGATGGTAGAATATACACAAAGCTAATCAGAGTTATCTTGCTAGTTTAAAATCACAGGACAAATAAATGGTCAAATGATTACTTTTTTGAAAGGAAAATACAACTTTACATTGCTCTTTCCTTGCTCGTCAGCACAAAGAATAACTTCAGTGCTGCACTTTAATTAAATCTTTCAGACATTTTAAACTGTATAGTGCCTATATTTGTTACACTTAACACGCTAAACTAAATTATCAAGGTGAACACACAACCATGATCATTCATGCACAGATAAAGAGCCTCACATCACATACTGCTACTTCACCTGTCGACTTTCAGCATTCTGTTTATAGCAATTATAAGATTGTCCATTCTAAGACACATTTAGTTTTCTGAGGCATTATAATTTGCATCTTAGAAGTGAGTAAAGACAGTATCTGAATGCAGAAGGCATCGTGGATTACTCATTGATTAGCTTGACTGCCTCCAAGATGCAGAGTTTATTGTTTGAATCTCGGCCCAGTCACAGTCTTTGTACATTTCGTATCTCTCCTTGGGTCAGCTTGTTAGTGTTGCAGAGTTTTGTTACTACTAGCCACAAGTTTAGTTGTCAGTTCACTCCTCACCGCTGGCTTAGGTATAAAGTTATTACTCGCTATTGGTTTGTCTGGTGATTTACTGCTAGCCAACAGCTTTGTGATATTAAGCTATTAGCCACTACTTTCAGCACTGCGTTTAGTCAATGGCTTCTGTGTTGTGTCATGACAAAGTACTGATTCTGTTCTAGCTGTTGATATTTTTGTTATTTAAAGACTGAATGTGATTTATTATTACAATTTTAAAGCAAAAGGGTTAAATGAGGAGCTGAAATAATAACTGCTATTGAATCTAAGGCAAACACAAACCATTTTTCCAGTTAGGTAAAAAAAAATACTAAAGGAGAATTTATGAAGTCTCAGGGGCACAACAGTCATAAGGGAAAATCATTGAAATTGAGCAGCAAATGAACTAAATAAATATTGCACACGAGTATTTACAAGAGAAGAAATGAATGAAATGCCTTGGGCTGAAGTGAAAAGAAGGTCAGTGCTTAAATATTTTAAAAAAGAAGAGTGCTGCTGGCATGAGTTGTGGTGAAGACTCACAATACCCCTGGGCCCAATGGAATTTTATCAGTAACATTCAAAGAAATGATTGTCAATATTTAAAACTTTTAGTAAGTACATTCTGACAATCAAATCAGATTGTAGGAGTATCTAATGACTGGAAAGATCAAGTTTAAGTTCAAATTCAAGTAGTTGCCTATATAACTCCAGTTCGTGAAAAGGGCATCAAGATGGATCCCAGTGATTACAGACCAATAAGCCTTACTTTTGTCTTTGTATAAGATTATGGAAAGTATAATGAATAATAAATTAGAACCCTACTCAAAAGATAATAAACTAAACAAATTAGCATGGCTTCATGGAAGACTATATCTCCAAGCCAGTCTTTTTGACATTTTTGGATAAGCACAGACAAAAGCAAAGCATATAGCATAATTTATTTAGACTTTGACAAAGACACAGTACTGCACCAACAATTATGGATATCTGACATAACTTACAAAACTGGACCAGGTTAGTTAATCTGCTGCACTCAATCAATGTCTCAAGTGAAAGATGATAACAACGGCTTATTTGGTTTCCCTTTTTTCTTTTGTCAATACTAAATATTAACTCAAAGGTTATCATTATTATTATTTTGTGTATAGTAGACACCTTTACCAGAGGCACGGCATAAAAATTCAATAGCCAGTAGAACATTGATTATCTGAGATAATTTGGACTGAGGATACATTGGATAGATGAAAACACAAGGAAGTGCACCGATCGCAGTGGTCCAAGATGGGCTCTGCACAGCTGATGGATGGATGGCTAAATTTAGATTATACTACCAAAATGCTCATCTCTGAGCCAAAGAACACAGTTTTGCAGTTCTCCACAGCGGAAATCTTTAAACTGGGATGCTTCATTTTGCGAGTCCACAGCAGTTCAGTTGGCAGTATAGGTGATATTTGCACTGTGGATGGGTGGTTTGCAGTGCATATGCTGCGCAGAGAAGGAGGGGGCTAACACAGAAAGAGATGAACTGACATCACCAGGGAAGCGTACTACTCAGAGAGGTCTGAGACAGGCTCTGTATGGATGATGGATGGATCTCTCCATTTAGCTCACGTCGCAAAGAGCTCACCTCTGAGCCAGAGAACATGGGTTCACAATTCCCACCAACAGTTTATCACAATTCACCACAACTCTTTGAAATGTACAAACACAAAATTCCTACGTGAACAAAACAGTAGAGCATGTGCGCAAAGTCTACACTGGAGACACACTAACAATAGATGAGCTGGGGAGGGATGAGTAAGTCACCAGCTCTTCACTTGCTCGGTACAGTTGAAGTATAATATTTACGTGCTTGGTACAGTATTCATGGCAAAGCTTTTACAAATTAGAATTAGTGAACTATCTCTTTGAGGGCTGAATATTTTTTCCAAAAAACTCAGTTTTTTGAAAAGCACACAAAGCAATGGTTTCCCACGTAAGTCAACATAAAATGTCTGTTGCTATGTGCGGTGGCTGCTGTTGGTGCAAGTTTGTCATCTCTGGCAGCAGTGGCTGCGTGAGGGCACCCCGATGATCAGTACGCATACACGGTGGGCCAGCTGCCTGGCTGTCTTCGCACAGCAGGTGGGTGGCAGTGGCGGTCGCAGTGTGACACACTCTGGTTTGTACCGCTTGTCATCATAACTGGTGGTCCTCCAGGCAAATGCTGCTGTAGGCGCATCACCTACACAAAAGTGTTCACCACCACAATCAGCTAGGGACCAATCAGATGATGCTGGTACCTCACTTTTGTTTTTGATATCCATCTCCAGATCACTTGTATCAAACTTGGAGTCCAACAAGTCAGAGTCCTATTCAACGAAATTACGTAAAATGTCCATGGAGTATTATGCTTTGCACATTCGCTTTGGTCTTTCGCCAGATGTTAGTGCCATTTCAGAGGTTGTTTGCTATTCGCTACTCATGCACGCTTAGGGAATCAAGGTAAAATCAACAAAGCTATGTAACATTCCTTCTAGCAAAAAGAGTCGAAGTAAAACATAAGGGTGAGTTTTGTTGCAGTTTACAGCTGAATTTTGACAAAAGTCGACATCAGCCATGAAAAAGTTAAAGGTTCACATCACATAATGAGGAACCTTGGTAAAGAGGGGACAGATAATCGAGGTTCTACTGTGCCATTATAATAGAGGACACAATTCAATTGTGGTATCAGTCCACATCTAGAATGCTGCCAAGCCAGCCACAGAAATCAAGGTAGATACAATGATTATTAAAAGAAGGCACAATCAAGTGAAGCAAAAATAATGAAGAATGAAAATACAAAATGGTTAGGCAAAACATGAAACCTGTTGCACTTTAGTGTCAAGTATTAGAGCACAAGGTGTGTCTCACAGGTGACAAATTGACTACTGCTATGGAGAAGGATTTGAATGTGACACTGCTGCTAACTTGGTATCCACTTGCCTTAGAATGAGATAGAACCATCTGGAGGACGGATGAGGTCAAGACAATAACCACCTGCCTCTTTCGCTTCATTTATGACTGGACCTTCATCGAAGCAGAGGGCCGGAGTGGTGGCTCTGAGGCTAGGGATCTGCATTGGCAATTGGAAGGTTGCCGGTTCAAATCCTGTAAACGCCAAATGTGACTCTACTTCGTTGGGCCCTTGAGCAAGGCCCTTAACCTGCAATTGCTCCGTCCTTGGTATGATGCTAATCTGCATCCAGCCCCTGCATGTAGGCCCTCCAACCTGCAGGGAAAAACCTGGGGGTTGGTGGCAGAATTGGCCCTCCAGCCACCATAAAAAACCATACACTGTTCCATTCCATCTGAACTAGGGTGGTGCTGAGGTGTCACCCATTGCATGGCTGCACTTGTGTCCTAATCTGGGGGATCCTGAGTTGGTTTGTCATGTGGTGGTTGCGGCAATGTGCTGTATCACCGTGAGCTCCTAACCTCTCTCTCTTCATCGAAGACACTATTCGATAGCGAGCTCCACAATCTTTTGGCTCAACTATTCATTCATTTCTTAAAAGTTTCCAGCCTACAACAACAAACAAATTAAACAGGGTTACTCACAGGTATCCCACCCATTCTTTTTGTTCCCTTTGTCTATTTTACACGTGTGCCATCAGTGGTGTTATGAGTTGGTGTCATTTTTAATTATTTAAGATGTTTTCTGCTAAGTCTGACTGCTATTTTGGGATTTGTTTGGGGTTTTGTCCTGGGAGAACACAAATATAGTGGTTGTTTGTAGATTCAGAGTGTTTTCCACAGAGTTCAAAACTGTTAACACCTTTCTGTATCACTATTATTGCTTATCTATGTACTTACCTATTTGGTGACTTCTTTTGTTTAAAGATGACAGAATATTGCTAGAAAAGAATAATTGGAAGGATGCAATGTGTGACATCAGTTGTGCAATGGCATGACTTTGTTAAATCAATCAATTAAATATTAAATAATCAATGACTTTGTTAAATGGTGCGACTCAAACCACCTACACCTGAACACCAGCAAAACCAAGGAGCTGGTGGTGGATTTTAGGAGGCCCAGACCCCTCATGGACCCTGTGATCATCAGAGGTGACTGTGTAGAGGGTGCAGACCTATAAATATCTGGGAGTGCAGCTGGATGATAAATTAGACTGGACTGCCATTACTGATGCTCTGTGCAAGAAAGGACAGAGCCGGTTATACTTCCTTGGAAGGCTGGCGTCCTTCAACATCTGCAATAAGATGCTGCAGATGTTCTATCAGACAGTTGTGGTGAGCGCCCTCTTCTACGCGGTGGTGTGCTGGGGAGGCAGCATAAAGAAGAAGGACGCCTCACGCCTGGACAAACTGGTGAGGAAGGCAGGCTGTATTGTAGGCACGGAGCTGGACAGTTTGACATCTGTGGCAGAGCGACGGGCGCTCAGCAGGCTCCTATCAATTATGGAGAATCCACTGCATCCACTGAACAGTTTCATCTCCAGACAGAAGAGCAGCTTCAGCGACAGACTGCTGTCACCGTCCTGCTCCACTGACAGATTGAGGAGATCGTTCCTCCCCCAAACTATGCGACTCTTCAATTCCACCCGGGGGGGGTAAACGTTAACATTTAACATTATACAAAGTTATTGTCTGTTTTTTACCTGCATTATTATCAATCTTTAATTTAATATTGTTTATTGTATAAGTATGTTGCTGCTGGAGAATGTGAATTTCCCCTTGGGATTAATAAAGTATCTATCTATCTATCTATCTATCTATCTATCTATCTATCTATCTATCTATCTATCTATCTATCTATCTATCTATCTATCTATCTATCTATCTATCTATCTATCTATCTATCGTATCTCTTATATAGTGACTTTCACATCTATCTATCTATCTATCTATCTATCTATCTATCTATCTATCTATCTATCTATCTATCTATCTATCTATCTATCTATCTATCCATCTATCTATCTATCTATCTAATGGACAGGTCATATATTTCCTCCTTATCTAATTTTATGGATGTAAACAAAACCTCTGCCTAGCATGTGCTTTGCATTCTCACTCTTTGTCCATTTGACTTTTGGCTTAATGTTATGGCTACTCTTCATCGCCCAGTCCTTTCCATCAATTATTCTGCCTCCTTTTACTGTCTTGCTGAAAAGATTTTTTTTTTCATTTTTCTTGCCCTGGGTGTCCCCTGCATGGAATTTGTTTGTTCCCTCTGTTCATGTGAGTTTCCTCCGTGAGCTTTGGTTTTGTCACACAGCCTAAGGAAATGTAGGTTAGGTGAATTAGCATTGCTAAATTGGCTCTAGTGTGTGTGTGTGTGCATGTGTGGGTTTGTGTGTGCGCATGTGTGTGTGTGGACTGCCCAGGTGTTGTTTTTGCCATAAGCCTCGTTTCACTCCTACTACTCCCTGGCTGTGCTTATTGTCTCTGTCTCTTCACTGCCGAAAATCAGTTCAAAACTCTTGTCTTGACCTACAGTTCTCTTCATGGTTCTGCTCTCCATATCTCCACTTTTTGTTCTCTTCATATGTCCCTTCAGAAAATCTCTCCTCTGCCTCTGCCTGTTTGCTGGCCATCCCTCACCTTGCCAGACATACCAAGACTGGACAATGCTGCTCTGTTCCTGCTCCAAAGCTGTGGAATGATCTCATTTTGGATATTTGAACTGCACCCTATTTACTTATGTTTAGGCGTCTTTTGAAAATACACCTATTCATAGTTATATTAACAAAGGCTTTAGGATACTGATTTGTGCCTTAGCCTAGTTCAAGGTATAATTAGGTAGCAGTACAAGTAGCAGTAGTGCTACTCCCTCTTGTTCTGTACTTTTACCTTTTTCTCTGTTGTCATTAATGCTTTCACCTTCTAATCATTCTTGTTTATATTTATAACATGTTTTGTAATTCGCCTTAGATTAAGGTGTCTGTGAAATAATTAATAATAATATTCTGATCCTTGTAATGTCCAAAAGTCTTTAAAAAGCCAAAGATTTAAAAAGAGCTAATTTGTCTTTAAGAAAACAACTTTTGTTATTTTAAAATGACTAGTTAACTTATGGAAAGCACAATAATTTAGTGATTAGCACTATTGTTTCACAGATGTAGCATCCTAGCTTTGATATCCCACACCCAATCATTTTTTTACATGGAGTCCGCACGTTGGCCCTGTGTTCGTGGGGTTTTTTTTCTAAATACCTCACTTTTCCTCCTATGTCCCTAAATATTTGGTTAAGTTAATTGAAAACTCTAAATTGGTCCTGCTTGAGTGTGGCTGCTCCCACTGTCCGGGGCTGTATCTTGCTTTTCATTTATCGTTGCAGGAACAGGCTCTGGTTTTCAAGATTCTGAACTAAAAAGATTACAATATGCAAGCTTTCGAGGTGTAAGATGTGTAATCACATCTTGCCTGAAGAAGGGGCCTGAGTTGCCTCGAAAGCTTGCATATTGTAATCTTTTTAGTTAGCCAATAAAAGGTGTCATTTTGCTTGGCTTTTCTCTACATTCATAACGGCTAACACGGTACAACACCCTAGTACTAAAGATTCTGAACTGAATTAAACAGGTCTAAGATTGTTACTCTATGTTACACTATATTAAATAATTAATGGGAGGTGACATTATCGGTGCTGCTTTTTCATAGATCCAGCATTCTGGGTTCAAGTCCTAGTCATTTTCTGTGTGGAGTATGCAGATTCTCCTAGTGTTCCAGTAGGTATTCTTCTGTATACTCCTGTTTTCCACCTGCCTCACTAAACATGTGCAAATTTGGTTAATTGGCAATTCCACTTTGGTCATGTGTGTGCTAAGTGAGCCCCTGGCGCAGACTTGCACCCTGTATAGGGTCAGTTCCTACTTTAACATCAGCGCTGCTGGAGTAGACTACATGCCAACCCTTAATTGGACTAGGCAGGTCTGAGAATTTTCTTTATGTTTGTAAATGATAATACTTAAGATTCATCTGCATAAAAACACTTATTTTAAAACATATGCATCTTATGCATTTAAAATGTGAGGCAACCAAATGACTAATCAAAAGTGCCAGTACTACAACAACTATCTCAACTAGGGTTCGGAGTCCTAATGTCCTAGTTAAGACACCCATATTAATTGCACCCACAGGTCACTTCTTAATTATGTCCTTACGAGTGAGACGTCTGTCTATATAAGCCTATATGAAACTAACAAATCTGCTCCTGCCAGTCAATGAATTGTAATCTTTCGCTTACTGATTTTACTTTTTAGAAGGACATTAATATAAGTATGGAAAATGATCCAGCAGCATGTGGTACAGCCTGAAGTTTCCCATGCTGTTCATCTATGACTAATTATAAAAATAATTTGAACCAAAAGAAAGCCGCACCATCTCAGCTTCTACTGTTCACACCCAGTGATCAGCCTAATGACTCCAGAGAGTGATGACAGAACCTGTTTAATGCAGCCATCATAATGATATAATTCAAGCTTCTAACAGAACTGACATGTGAAATTACATAATTTTATAGAAAAGCATATTGCAAGTTGGCAACATATGATGATATATTTAAAAAAATTAAGTATAATTTATATATCATAACATAAAGTAATATTCTTTGAGGGCCAAAGGCTATTCTGGCAGTGATGGCTACAAAGCTTGAAGAAGGGCGGCAGGCCATCTCAAGGGCTTATTGATGCACACACCCAAGGCCATTGAATTGCCAATTAACCTATCCTATTTGCATATGTATTCAGAAAACATTTGTTTAAGAAAAGGTATAACAGAAAGAAACAGTATCACTAGAATATATGACAAAAAAACAAATGCCATGCCTCTGAGGACCATATTAAGCAACAGAATAAACCCCCTCAAGCAGCTGTGGGCTGACTAAATCATTACTTCTACTTTTTTCTTCAAATTTATACTGATCTCCATGTGCTTCTAACTAAATGTGCACATTCATTACTCTACTCCCGTGAAAGACTGACCGTGGCATACATGCAGACCTAACTGTTAAACCTCCTGGATCAACCTGAAAACTATCAAGCACTGAGGACATCACATTTGAGCTCCTTCAAGCACATCCAGATATCTCTACTGAAAGGGCTATCTGTTTGAACTACAACTTTCAGATATCTCTGTTAGAGTCTTCAATATGTTGGCACGTGGCAGCTGATGCCCAAATTATCTGGGAGGACTGTTTTGATACTAAACTATGTGCTCCCAGGAATAATCTGTTATAATGTTACCATATCCCGGGAATTGACTGGTTAATATCCTGGAATGGGCCTAGTGGTCCCATACTCTCCTTTTATATATATCCATCTAGTTGTATCTGTGTGTCAAAAGATGGCACATCACAAACATTTTAAGCAATAAAAAGCATTGTGTTTGTCATTCCAATTGATGGCGCATCACAAACATTAATACTGTTTTTATAAATCACATACCAAATGGCAAATAACAAAGACAAAAGTCCTGCACAATGCACTGCAAATGTTAATATGAAGATCTACGTTGATTTCTTAGATTTCAGCTTAAATAGGTACCACAGCTAGTGTGTGTATATATAATATATACTAGCCGTCCCCCGTGGCTCCTCCCACATAGTAGTGAAACAGGACAGTGAGGAGGGCTCCACCTGGCTCCCTACTCCTAATGTCACACTTCCTCCTCTCCTCTGCCCGCAGCCTCTCTCTTGGATTAGTGCAAATTTATCACTCCTGCAAGCAAACTATGATACTTAGCGCGATGAGAGATGTCATAAAATCAACCGGAATGTTCAAGCAAATTATAAGATAAAACATAATCTAAATCTGTTAAGTAGTTCTCTCGTTCACAAACTAAGTGGAGGTAAGGTACACCCCGAGGCTGGTGCGTGAGTGAGGAGGGCCCTGTCCCCCTCTCCTTGGCCCGCTGCATGTCTCTTGTATTCACACAAATAAATCAGTACCGCAAGCGAACTATGATACATAGCGCAATGAGAGAAGTCGCAAAATCATCCAGAATGTTCAAGCAAATTATAGAAAAAAATCCAATCTAAATCCGTTAGGTAGTTCTCTCGTGAAAAGCGGAGAGACATACAGACAGACAGATAGACAGCATGGTGGCACAGTGGTAGCATCACTGCCTCACAGTTAGCAGACCTGGGTTCGCTTCCCGGATCCTCCCTGCGTGGAGTTTGCATGTTCTCCCCGTGTCTGCGTGGGTTTCCTCCGGGTGCTCCAGTTTCCTCCCACAGTCCAAAGACATGCAGGTTAGGTGGATTGGCGATTCTAAATTGGCCCTAGTGTGTGCTTGGTGTGTGGGTGTGTTTGTGTGTGTCCTGCGGTAGGTTGGCACCCTGCCCAAGATTGTTTCCTGCCTTGTGCCCTGTGTTGGCTGGGATTGGCTCCAGCAGACCCCCGTGACCCTGCGTTTGGATTCAGCGGGTTGGAAAATGGATGGATGGATATATATATATATAAAACCTGAAAATTGCTCCAGAGGCACTGTACTATGGCTGACCCTGTGCTCTGACCCCCAAAAGTCATGCGAAAAGACAATTTCCCCTTGGGGATTAACAAAATATATCATCAAAATAAAAAAATTACATATATATGTGTGTGTGTGTGTGTTTAGTAATAAGATAAGAAAACACAGGAAGAAGGGTTGGGGTACCTGAACGTATGACCCTGTATATTAGAAAAAAAAAAAGAAAAACTTTAGTTAAGGTACAAAAGGTCAGTCTTGACGATCAGTTTGCATCACTTGCAGTGCAAAGAAATAACATGCAGATGCAGGTTCCAAAAGTCAACACCTACTTCCAGAATGACTGTCGCTTTAATCTAGTTCTAGAAGGAAGACTGCAGAAGGAAATGATGTCAATGCTTTGGGGCTGGTTCTGTCCTGAAGGCCAAAAAGGGGAAGACGTTATCAACAGTGCTCTCTTCTGTTCGGCAGTGGCATTGCCCTTTCCATATCCTCTAGTTGCTCCGTACTCGTAAGTATCTGTTTATATATATATATATATATATATATATATATATATATATATATATATATATAATTGACCACCCAACCTTTCACACTCCCGACACAAATGCACAGACACAAGTCCCAATTAATATAAAGGTTTTAATCCTTTACAATAAGGCCTTTAAAAGGTACAGAGCACACACAATACAATACTTCAAGGGTTTTTCTTCTCCTTCGTTCCTCCAGGCAAACTTCGTCTGCTTCCTCCCAACGCTGGCTCAACTGGATGAAGGAGGCTGCTCCTTTTATATAAAACCTAGGACCACTTCCCATGTCCCGATAATGTGGCTCAGGAGTACTTCTGGGTAAGTCTGTAGCCCAGCAAAGTAGGGCTCATAAATCCCCTCAGTGCCCCCTGGCAGCTCCACACAGAACCCAGCAGGGCCGCCAATAAGAACTACAATTCCCTGCAGGTCTCTGTAGCAGTACCAAGGCCCAGGAAGGCTGTCACCTAGGATACAGTGGGAGACAATGTCCTGAATAAATCATTTTTCTCTGTCCTTCCACGCTATTGGCATTCCTGCCAGGTAAAGATCGCAGTTGTGTTCCGGCTGGGATGCCAGTCTCAGGGTGCCATCTCTCACAGTGTATACACATACTAATATATATATATTAGTATATATACAATAATTTGTGAAGAGTCCAATCTTCCACCCTACAGGTTCTAAAATTATTACTAGAGAAATGAACAGGTCTTATTATGAGCCATCTGGGAGACTTAAAATAATCTTTTGTTTTTGTTTCATGACAATAAATATAATGTTAATGAAATAAAACTTACAAGAGAACAAAAAAGTAACTAATAAACAAAATAGTACAAAGAAATTCTTTAGCCTTGCTAGGTCTTCCATTATAGATGTTAGTGTATGTTCAGGTATAATTATTAAAATCCTAAAATGCCTGAATACTTTAAGTAAGGCCTGAAGCCTACACAATACGAAAAGGCATTAAGCCTAAAAAATTACAAAAAAAGAAAGGAAGTACCGTAACACCACTGGCCCAAAAGCAAGCCTTGAAATTCTATATTTGACTTAAATTATTACATTAAATCTTCTTCTTTCGGCTGCTCCCGTTAGGAGTCGTCACAGCGGATCATCTTCTTCCATATCTTTCTGTCCTGTGCATTTTGCTCTGTTACATCCAGAATCTGTATGTCCTCTCTCACCACATCCATAAACCTCCTCTTAGGCCTTCCTCTTTTCCTTTTTCCTGGCAGCTCTACCCTTAGCATCCTTCTCCCAGTATACTCAGCATCTCTCCTCTGCACATGTCCAAACCAATGCAACTTCGCCTCTCTGACTTTGTCTCCCAACTGTCTAACTTGACCTGTCTCTCTACTGTCCTCATTTCTAATCCTATCCATCCTTGTCACACCCAGTGCAAATCTTAGCATCTTTAACTGTGCCACCTCCAGTTCTGTTTCCTGCTTTCTGGTCAGTGCCACCGTCTCCAACCCATATAACATAGCTGGTCTCACTACCGTCCTGTTGACCTTCCCTTTCACTCTTGCTGATACCCATCTGTCACAAATTACTCCTGACACTCTTCTCCACCCATTCCACCCTGCCTGCACTCTCTTTTTCACCTCTCTTCCACAATCCCCATTACTCTGTACTGTTGATCCCAAATATTTAAACTCATCCACCTTCATCAACTCTGCTCCTAGCATCCTCACCATTCCACTGACCTCCCTCTCATTTACACACATGTATTCTGTCTTGTTCTTACTGACCTTCATTCCTCTCCTCTCTAGAGCATATCTTCACCTCTCCAGGGTCTCCTCAACCTGCTCCCTACTCTCGCTACAGATCACAATGTCATTAGCAAATATCATAGTCCACAGGGACTCCTTTCTAATCTCGTCTGTCAACCTGTCCATCACCATTGCAAATGAGAAAGGGCTCAGAGCTGACCTCAGATGTAATCCCACCTTCAACTTGAATGCATCCATCACTCCTACCGCAGACCTCATCACTGTTACACCTCCCTCGTTCATATCCTGTACAACTCTTACGTACTTCTCTGCCACTCCAGACTTCCTCATACAATACCACAACTCCTCTCGAGACTCCCTGTCATATTCTTACTCCAGGTCTACAAAAACACAATGCAAACCCTTCTGGCCCTCTCTGTACTTCTCCATCAACATCTTCAGAGCAAACATCACATCTGTGGTGCTCTTTCTTGGCATGAAACTATACTGCTGCTCACTAATCATCACCTCACTTCTTAACCTAGCTTCCAATACTCTTTCCCAAAACTTCATGCAGTGGCTCATCAATTTTATCCCCCTGTAGTTACTACAGTCCTGCACATCACCTCTTATTCTTAAATATCAGCACCAGTACACTTCTTCTCCACTCCTCAGGCATCCTCTCACTTTCCAAGATTTCATTAAACAATCTGGTTAAAAATTCCACTGCCATCTCTTCTAAACACCTCCATGCTTCCAGAATTATGTCATCTGGACCAACGGCCTTTCCATTTTTCATCCTCTTCATAGCTGTCCTTACTTCCTCCTTGTTAAACTGTTGCACTTCCTTATTCACTATCTCCACATTATCCAACCTTCTCTCTCTCTCGTTCTCTTTATTCATAAGCCTCTCAAAGTACTCTTTCCATCTGCTGAACACACTCTCCTCACTTGTGAGTATGTTTCCATCTTTATCCTTTATCACCCTAACCTGCTGCACATCTTCTCCAGCTCGTTCCCTCTGTCTAGCCAATCGGTACAGGTCCTTTTTTCCCTCCTTATTGTCCATCCTCTCATACAACTCATCATATGCCTTTTCTTTAGCCTTTGCCATCTCTCTCTTCACCTTGCGCCTTATCTCCTTGTATTCTTGTCTACTTTCTGCATCTCTCGGACTATCCCATTTCTTCTTTGCCATCCTCTTCCTCTGTATACTCTCCTGTATGTCCTCATTCCACCACCAGGTTTCCTTTTCCTCCTTCCTCTGTCCAGATGTCACGCCAAGCACCCTTCTTGCTGTCACCCTTACTACATCTGCAGTAGTTGCCCAACTGTCTGGTAACTCTTCACTGCCACCCAGTGCCTGTCTCACCTCCTCACTAAACTCAACCTTGCAGTCTTCCTTTTTCAACTTCCACCATTTGATCCTTGGCTCTGCCCTCACTCTCTTCCTCTTCTTGACCTCCAACGTCATTCTACAGACCACCATCCTATGCTGCTTAACTACACTTTCTCCTTCAGATTGACTCTTCTGCATAGGATGTAATCTACCTGTTGTGGAGGATTGCCGGCTTTCCAGTCCGGCCCTCACCCCCAGGCCGCTAGGAGGAGCCCTCCGGACAGCATATTGGTGCCCCGAGTTCCAGCAGGGCCTCATGGACTTTGTAGTGTTTTGACACAGCCCTGCTGGATACCTTGGGGGCCGCCAGGAGTCGCTGTAGGGGGGCTAGTAGGCGCTGGCATGCCCTATAACCCGGGAGTGCATCTCAGTCACGTGACTGGAAGAAGCGATGTGCTCCCGGGATGAAGAAAAGGACTTTGCCCTGACCCGGAAGGAAAACGGACTTGTGGGTTTGGCTTGGAGCCACTTCCGGGTCAGGGTCTATAAAAGGACTCTGGGAAGCCCAGAACATTGAGCTGAGCTGGGAGGTAGGGTGGCGACGTGTCTGGGAGTGGAGGAGTATTGTTAGAGAATTGTTTATTGTATTGGTTAATGAGAGTGGAGTGGAGGGTGCTTTGTGCACACTATAATAACAAAATAAAAAGTTATTATTATTATACTTTCACCTGGTCCGAAGAGTGGTACCTGAGGGTTCGAGGGGTGGACAACACGCTTATCTGCTACACTGTGTGTATCTTCCTCCACTCTTGTACATAACCCTATGTTCCTCCCTCTTCTCAAAATACGTATTCACCACAGCCATGTCCATCCTTTTGGCAAAATGCACTTTCATCTGACCTTCTTCATTCCTCTCCTTGACACCATACCTATCCATCACCTCCTTGTTTTTCCTCTGTTCCCTTCACCAACGTGTCCATTGAAATCCACTCCAATCATCACTTTCTGTCCCTTGAGTACACTGTTTATCACTTCATCCAACTCACTCCAAAAAATCTTCTTTCTCATTCATTGCACACCCGACTTGCGGGGCATATGCACTGACAACATTCATCATCACACCTCCAATTTCCAGCTTCATAATCATTACTCTGCCTGACACTCATTTAACCTCCAAAACACTCTTGACATATTGTTTCTTCAGAATAACCCCTACCCCATTTCTCCACCCATCTACACCATGATAGAACAATTAAATTAAATTATAAAAGACCAAAATATTTAAAACACTTTAAAATAAATTAAAATAAATAAATAAATTAGTCTGAACCTGAAAAAAGCCAAAATGAAAACAATAAACCTTCCAGAAGTTTGAAATACCAAATGCTTACATTATGAGCAAGGAGTCAAAAACAGGAAATCAAAAATAATAGCTAGAGAGAGTGATAGGGAAAAGCTCTTGATCCCAGATTCCTTTTGATCCCTGGTTAACTTGGTTGATAGAATACAAAAGCTCTCAGGACTACAGTAAGTATGGGGTTGGTGAGAGTTTGGAGACTCAAAAACTCCCAGAATCAGTCTATAGTACTGTAGAAGGGGGGAGTTATTGACTGTGCCACTGGGTATCACATGCCTAGTGTCTTGTTAAGCAGCCTGCTGAGTGACATAGTGCTGATCTGATTTGGGTGCATATTTCTGACATTTATTCTACACATGACTTTGGCTATTTTTTTATTCTTGAGTCGAAAAAGAATGTCAGGTCATATTAATTATCAAATCAATAATGTTCACGTTTCTTGACAGTGGCAAACTTGTTATTAAACAGTTTGTTCCTCATTAACAGATTATTATTAAGCATTTTTACATTGAAGTACTGAGGCATAAGAAAAAAAACAACCAGAGCAGTGGCACACACAAAACTGCATTTTACACCATGTCACCTGAACACAATGCATTGTAACCAAATAGTTTTTGACCAGTTGCTTGAAATAACCTAACATATTAACCAGATCTCACTAACTGCGACTTCTTTTTGGTCATGAAATTAAAACTGATGCTGAAGGGAAGCTGATTTAAAAAATCAACACCTATATATGGATTGGGAGACATGATAGCAAAAGATAAGTACATGAAATGTTAACAGGAATGGAAGAAGTGCTGGGACAAGTGTACTGCATCTCAGTTTTGACAGTGACTGAAATGGAATTGCTGTAAGTTTTGTAATAAAGTTTAATTTTTTTAACAGTTCTGTGAATTTTTGAGTTCCCACCCCACTTGTATATACTGTATGGCGATTTATTTAACAAAGACTCCTTTGGAGCACACTGTATGAGGTGATATTCTTGTATTGTAATCGTAGGTATGCTTACAATTCTTTCTTCAAGGCTTTTATAGATATGAATATAGATGAGCGTCTTAAGAATGTAGCTGATAGGTTGCAAATAATGGGCAGGTAGATTTACATGAAAAAGTAAAGATGGACGATCATGAATATGGAATGAATTCATAGAACTAAGTCTCAAGGTCAAAGGCTGTTTCTTGGAGAAGTGTATGATTACTTTAAAGCAAATAGACAAAAGTTAGCTTAAAGGACCTTTGTTATATTGGTAATCTTACGAGGTCTGACAATTAAGTTCGCAAACTTGCCACTGTGTACTTATGTTGGCAGCACTGTACAAACAGCTCGGTAAGGTTTCATAACCTTGGTATATCAGTCTATCACAGTTGTGTTCGTGCCGACATGTGGCAGTGTCTTACTGAGTGGTGTTCATTATTGTTGTTGCATGTTCTTGTGTGCCGTCGCAAGAATGTCGGAGCTTGCATTAGAGCAACGAACAAACACTAGCTCACAATGCACTGTCTGTGAGGGAGTTTTTAGCCAGTGTCACAAAAAACTGACACAAGAGTCATAAAAAAGCTTTGGGGAAGTCACCCGTATAATATTCCCTGGCTGCAAAAGAGTAAATTGCTAGCACTGATGTGCTCAGAATAGAGTCCAAAACAGAACTGATCAACTATTTGTTAAATGGCGGTTTTAAAGGCCAAAACATGATATGATGTCAACAGGGGCCGGATCCGGAAGCATCTTCCTCCATAGGCTAGGACCCAGAAGGGACATCATCAGAAGGGCCAGAACCGGAAGTGAGGTCACCAAATTGCCAGAAAACTGAAGTGGCATCATCAGAGGGTGATGGAATGCGAAGTGATGTCATCAGGGCCAGGCGGAATTTCCTGTGAATGGTCGGCAGGAAAGCACAAAAAAAGGTCAGCGTACTGCGCCACCCCCTGGTCTGCCATGGAATTACTCTCATTTAGACCCTTTAGCTGCCTCCCATGTGCTCGTGTCTGACAGCAGTAAACAAATAATTGTATTGGAACACCCTCCCTACTTACCTGATCTGGTCCCCAATGACTTTTTACTTTAAGCGAAGATAAAGGAAATATTGAAAGGAAGACATTTTGATGACATTTAGGAGACCAAGCGTAATATGACAACAGCTCCGATGGCCATTCCAGAAAAAGAGTTCCAAAATTGCTTTGAAGGGTGGACTAGGCACTGGTGTCAGTGCACAGCTTCCCAAGGGGAGGACTTCGAAGTGACCATAGTGATATTCGGCAGTGAGGTACGTAGCACTTTTTCTAGGATGAGTTCACAAACTTAATTGTCAGACCTCATATGACATTCTTCCTAGGATAAGATGAACTTTGTTGTATCTCTTAAAACAATACATGCTTATTTAACACAGTAAGAAAAACCTTTTGAGCCTAAGAGTCAAAGATGCTAAACGGTTATAAAAATATTTTCTCTATCAAGGGAGAGATCACAAAAGTGAACTGAACAACACAAGTTGTGGAAGAGCTAATGCCTCAGCCATTTGCTTCAGTCTTGCAGTGCCCTTACATAGGACTTACAAGTAATTTGGAGCATCAGGAGGCCCAGCACCCTTGGGATCAACATACAAACTTATAAGAACACAAATTAAATTAACATAATTAATAATTACACAATAATTCAAAACACAAAAAAATACTAAATGCAGCATAAAAGTGTCAGTACTTTTATATAAACCAACATTAAAGATAATTAAAAAATTGAACATGACCGCTTAGTCCAGTAAAGCACTGGCATTTTCTTTCTCTCATACTGTCTTGAGTCAGTGGCGTAGCTCGAGTTCGTGTCGCTCGGGGCAGGGCGGTGCTTCAACGATTTGCCGCCCTCCAACATATCTGAATATGTTAACCTATTTAAATAGAAAATTAAAATACGTATAGAGAAAAATTAAGATAGATTGCATAGATTTATTCATATATAGAGAAACAGCAATCATTTTTCACCTATAATTATTTATAAGCATCAACTAGACAAGAATAGACAAGTATAGACGCACTGATAAGCCGTGTTCTTATTATTTGTTTAATATAATTACGCTGTGAAAACCAGTGTAGTGTACAAGTGATAGGTGGGGATGTTTTCTGCGCAGAGCAAGAATGCATTCTGATTGATAACGAAACAAAATTACAAATTGTAAATTAGCTGTTTATCTTCTTAGAAATTATTATCAGTGTAATGTTTAAGTTTATTTTTGTTATTGCCTTGTAAATATCAACTGCTATGTCTGATGTCGTCACAGAAGGACAATCTGAAAGTTATTTTTGAAGCATTTGTGGATAAAAATTAGAGAATTTTACTTTTTCATTCATGAGTGATATTTTTCCGAACCCTGCTGTTTGCACATGAATTGTACTTAGCCTTTTGGTCAATAATGCCGCTCCCAAAAATGTGCCACCCCCACCGCCCACCCCTGAGTTTAGCTTGTCATCATTTTGCCAGAGCCCTATTTGCTCAACTCACTTTCTAACCTCACACTCAAAACCCTTTCAAAGCTTCCTGAGAGTTAGGGATTTCCCCTACATGTTATTCCGGGACTGTAAAGACCCTGTACCCCTGTGTAATTGCTAGCTCTGTGAAACAGTATTTAAGCAGGCCTTTCCTTAACAAGAGCAGCCTGATCCATCTATTTCAGGTCAAAGACTGTATGCTGCCCCCTGGTGCTTTGGAGAGAAACTGCTGGCCTCCTACCACTCCAATTCTAATTTTTCCTGGAACAGATGGTCTGATATCCTTTTCCCAGCTAATGTCTTTTAGGGGCTTCTATTTTTCATACAGAGTTTAAAACCTTTAAGTGCTGCCTCTTCTGCTGCCATTGTGGCCCCCTCTCTCTTCCTGAGGTCTCTGCTGTGTAGCTCCAGTCCACTCCAGGCTATCCTAGTGGTACCCATGCCTCTGAAAACCATTTTCCAGCCCAGCACCCCTTCACAAGTCATACAAATTTATATTGAGTCCATACATGTGAATGAACCTTCTAATCATTCAAATTTATATTAAGTACATGCGTGTAAATGGAAACCTCTAATCATCTGGGAAGAGACAGAGATTCAGAAGAATATACCAGTGCCTCCTAATGAGATCGCTCATCTTCAAACCTCAGTGTGCTTTTTATTATTTCATAACAGCAGCAATATATTAGATGAAAAAAACCAAACCCTTTGTGAAATTCATTAAATAAGCATAAAAAATGCATCATATAAGTAAAGTGCACTCACAGCTGCTTTGATGCAAATGGCCTTCAAGCTCTACGGGATTCCATATTGATTTAACCTTTAACAGCCATGATGCGCCCCCTCAACCTCTAAATATTAACTTGCCTTAACACACAACCCTGCCTGCTGGTTAGCAGGGAGCTTCGGGTGGTCATGGTGGTGGAGAACGGTGGGTGGCAGGGTATTAAAATATAGCTTTTCTCCATTTTTAAATCCCCATTCTTTCAGAGCCCAATGTCCTTGTATTTCTTGTTTCACACTTATTAAATGTAGAAAATGGCATTGTTTTATTATGCATTTCCTCTGATGTCAATAGCCATTGGCAAAGGAAGTCACCCTTGTACTTCTGATGCTTCCTTTCCAGGCCAAGCCCCAAAATGTGTAGGCAGATCAAAGCAGCCCATGGCAGCCTTGCCCCATAGGTGGTGCGGGGAGCTGGGAGCTCATCACAAGACTTTAGGACAGGGAATAACAGATGAATTGAAAGCCATCATGATTCCATTTTTTATAGGCTTACATTTGGATGAGCCTATATTCAGGTGTTTACAATCACATGGCGATTAGAAGCATTGACACCACAAATCCTGGTGAAACACGTCGCCAGAGGACTGGTTTCATTATTAAGTGAGAAACTGAAAGATGAATGGCTTATTTTATAACATTGTGGGAAAGGTGTGCTCTGGCTAAATATACTAAAACAGTAATCATTCTGCAGTTAGACAGGAGAAAGGCTGTCTGTGAGAGAAGAGGGCCAAGGGATATCTGTGGAGAAAGGAGAGAAGGGCTCTTTATGGATAGATAGGGCACATGGTAAGGGCTCTTCATACAGGAATTGAGAAGGAGGCACAAGAGAGACTCTGTTAAGGGGAGGCAGTGTCTCTGGGAGCGAGTGCGAGACAAAGTCTGAGATGAAGATCTGGGATTGGGGGGTGTAAAAGAATTGCCAGTTGTTTTAAAATTTGCTGCAGACTGTTCTCAGATACTAAAGACACCTACACCTTCAAAACACAAATGGCATCATGGCCTAGTGACTAAGGCTTTGTACTTGCTGGCTCAGCCATCACTTCAGAATGATTGTGTAGCGCTAAGAAAATACTTTAGCCCTTTAGTTTGCCTGAAATCCAACTACATAATACACAGTGCAATGAAACTCCTACCTGCATGTTTTCCAACATGGAGTAGGCCACCATTGTCCTTGTCAAGCGACCCGAATCTCATTCCGTTGTTGCAGGTTCTATAGGCAGCCAAGTTTCCTCTCACATACATCTTTGCGGAATTAGTGGTAAAATTTGTCACGCATGCAATTTCATAGCTGAAAGGGTGATTTGGAGTTTAAACATTTTATGTAAGCTTGCCTCTTAAGAGGTTGACAACACCATACCCCCTCTTTAGACCCATATATTTCTCAGAAAACAGTCCATGTGCAAATAAATGGGGAAAAACTGTCTTCTGGAAATTCAACATTGATAAGCTCAACCCATAGTGAGATAAAATGATATACACTTGGAGAAAAACTGTAATCCAGAAAGACAGTGAAGTGTTTATCCATATTAGTTCAGTGGAAAACGCTGTACCTGTAGTCTTTGATGAGATCCTGCTTTGGCAGGTACAAAACTTTGTGCCTGCTGTTAACAGAGTTGTCCCATAAGCCCTAGTGCTTTCCTGCTGCCTAATGGGTAGCGTAGTCAGTACTGGCTTTGGGTTTGCCCACCTTCATTATAAGCCCTCCCCCTGATATGCCATATCGCTGATCTCTTAAAGTGGACCAATAGTAATGCACTTGAAAAATTTCAAAAAAATTGGTTCAGCTATTTTTTTGTGTGATTGGCAAACTGACTAATAGATTAGGATTTTATTTATATAGTTAGATACGTTTGTGCTAGCTGTACTGGATCAATGATTAGCACACTGATTAGCCCCTCGAATCCAAGAGGCTGGGTATGAATCCTGACAAAGGCATGGTCTGTGAAGTTCAGAATCCAGCCGCCTGTGTTTTCCTCAGCCCTACTGCCCCAGGTAATCTTCCTGCAATGAGTGTTTAAGAACAACTGCTATGATGTTTAAAGCAGCTAACCAGGAGATGTACTGTATATTATTCCATGAATAAAAAAGAAGTCTTTTCCAAAGACTGAAAATAAAATTGAAAACAGAAGAAGGCCTTTTTTACGAGTTGTGTAATGTTTTTTTATGCCAAAGCATTTAATTCTAATTGTTGTAGGATAAGAATTATAAAGAGTCATTCACCAAAATTCTATTACTTTACCAGAACCAAAACACTTAGACAAAACAAAATCAAGACAAAAGAGCTATGCATCTAAACCAGCAGACTAGCTAATCACACTTGTTCATTGAACAAATATGTAACTTGGACAAAGGGACTCCTACATTGCACTGTAATTTGTTACTGAGTCTTTGTGATGTGAGCCCAGTAGGCGGTCTCTAACCAACTAGGCAAGATCCCCAAGTAACCCATTATCTACCTGAAATGGCATCTAAAATGCCAATGTGATGCACGTATGATGTGAATGTGCACCGGAGGCTCACCTTCTGGGCTTACCTAAGGTTTGTGGTATCACCCTGTGATGAAAGGGGGCTCTGTCACTAACAGTCTTGTCTCTTTTTTTTCCCTCACAACCTTGAGAAACTGAACTTTGAGGTCAATGGAGCCAAAGAAGACTTGCCCCTTTAAAGTTCATCCTGTATGAAAAGGAGACACTCCTAGAAGATGGCGTCTCATTTGGACCTGACCTCACTGGAGAGAGAGTCTTTGTGAATGCCAAGTGACCAGATTAAAGGGCAACCAGCTTGTCAAATGTGTAATTTGTTTGAATTAAGCAGGGTTTTTGCCAGGTTGGCACTGCAATTATTTTGGATTCGCTCCGCTACATGCGTATATAAAATCAAAGCTTTAAAATTAGGCTTTTGAAATCTAAAAACCTTGTGAACTAAAAAAAATTATCTGAAGCACAAAAGTTTTTCTAACCTGTCAAAATAGGTTTTTTCTTAACAGTTAGCAAACATGGTTTCCTCTAATGACCACAGTTTTCACACTCAAAAGATGTTATCTCAAAATTGGACCAATGTGTATATAACTAGCCTGGCACATTAAGTAGGCTCCAACGTCCCATCACCCTAAAACAGGATGAATGTGCTGTACTTCAGCCCCTCGTAAAAACCATTGAGATCTTCCTATAGAATGGTTCATCCATTCATCTTGTACATGATGGACGGAACTGGAGCCTTACAATGCAACAGTGGATACAATTCAGAAAAAAGCTAAGGACAGGAAAATATTCCATCACAGTCTCTAGAAAGGATCAATCAAAAGTAATTTTTGTCCAGTTTTTCTAAACTTAAATTCTTTCTGCTGAGTTTACCTCAATAAATTTCAGTTACAGCAAGTCTGCTTACCAGATGGAGAGTGTTGTTTATCATGGAGGATGGCACAGTGTTTGGCGCTGCTAACTCATCAAGGCTCAATTACTGTCTGTGTAGAGTTTGGTGGTCCACTTGTGTTCTCGTCAGTTTTTTTTCAACAGGTTATCTAACATGGAGAGAATAGGAAAATTCATATATGGATATTCTTTAAGATTATTTACAATGATAATGAATAATAAATACAACAAATTCTCAGTAAACTCCAGAAAAAAATGAATACGTGAAGTACAGTATATTCTATTTATTTTTACAAGGCACATGAAGAAGGAAACTTCAGAAATGGAAAAGATGTTGCACCAACTTTATACCCAAAACAGCCTTTCTATTCTGTATTAAAACATATGTTGTTACACAGTAAAAACTCTGCACATCCAGACTTGGAGTTAGCTGACCACAGTTATCTGGTCATGTGAACTTCAGTAGAAGCTAGGAATAATATTTCTGTTAATTTTTGGTTCTGATGAGTTGAATTAAGCAAAAAAAAAAACATTAGCGCTATTAGAAGGGCCTCAATTGTGCCTTCTGCTTTTTCTTTCTTGTATAATAATCATTTGGAGGTGATAGTTTGCAGCATCACATCATCTTGGCTCACATGGAGTAAGAGCTTGTGGCTGGCTGGAGGAAATCTGAGGAGCAATGGATGCAAGTCAGGAACCAGCCCTAGAAAGAGCGTAAGTCCATCACACAGTCCACTCATTTACACACCCACACTTACACTCTCACAGGGACAATCTGGAAAATTTAGAATTGCCAATTTAACTAGAACCTTTGTCTCAGGGAATTTAGAAGAAGCTACAGTAGTAGACCTCGGAATATTTTCAGACCTCTGAATATTTTAATTATCAACAAAAAATTCTATGACAAATCAAAGTTGTTATCAATTAGTTTCCTTGATCTGCTTACATTAAGTAAGTGTGACTGTCAAAGCAAACAGATAAGGAATCTCGCTGTTTCCATACAAAGAATATTTGTTACCTACAACCCTGAACTGAATTAGGTATGTTTCTGTCTATATTTCTCTTTTCCCTTATTTAAAACACCTTTTAGATACCCTCACAGATTGCTGGGACTTGTTAAAATATAAAATTTACTAGACTTACTTGAGATTAGGCAAAATGGTTCAATAGTTAATGCTCCTGGTTAACAGCTCCAGAGGTCTTGGAATGAATCCCAGCCAAGTCAGTTTTTGTGTGGAGTTTCCAAGTGTCTGTGTCAATTTTTTTCTAGACAACACTGGTTTTCTTCACATGCTCCAAGGATTAATCATTGACAGTGTGGATGAGCGGCCAGGTTAGGCTCTGGACTCCCATGACCCAGGAATTGAATGAATGATACTCATATATTTTGTCACCCACAGGCGCATAAGGTACAGCTTAAGGACTCTAGTGATTGTAATTCCCCACCACCCCAGGGGTTGGCATTGTGTCCTACTGCTTTTCCTCTTCCTCACTCTGCAGACAGGAAGATTGATGGCTGGAACCCCTCTGACATCACTTCCAGTGTTTGTCCACCTGGACCTGCCTCTTCCAGCTGGAAGGACTTAAAATCTAAACATCAGCCATCTTGAAGTCGCTGCAATTATTACGTGTTTTCCTTTGTTTCCAGTCATTCAGTTATATGGGGTTACCGGGGTGGTACCCCAAATCTTTATCATGGTCTTACTTTTCCCTTTATACACACAGTATTTACAAAATGCAAAATGTGAGGCCATGCCTCTGTAACAAAATCTTAAGTGAGGCCTAGTCTTCAAAATATAGCCTCAGGTGTTACTGAGGTCTTGAATCAAAAATGGGCTTTTACCCCAAATGTGTGCTCCAGAGTGACAAAAAAAGTGGATAACCATTGTACCAAAAGAACCCTTAGTAATCTTCAAATAATAAACCAAATTTCATAAAATGAGACAGAAAACATAAACCTTACTGTAATATCACAAATATCTACAAAACCAGAGCAAAGAATCAAAAACACTGGAAATCCTCAAAGGTACTCATAACAATGATGCTTCGACCTCGGTTCTCATTGCTACTCAAATACACAGGCAGAAGACAGCTCTACACCTGATATATCAAGGTAGCCCTGCCCCCTGAGGCTTCTCATAAGGGTGACAAGGTACATCATGAAAAATCCATTAATACCCTGTGGTTGGGCAGTGAAAAAAAGTCTCAAAAAGGAAGAATTTTTGGAACGCCAACTGGATCACCTTTTTTATTTGTCTTTAGACGAAACAGAAAGACCAAAAAAAGAAAAGAAAAGGCATGGCTTAGCGATTCTCCCCAAACCAGGGTTTGGTTTCTTATTAACAACAAAAAAAATATGGGAATGTCTCTGAATCTCCCTGAGCATTAAAAAAGAGGTGGTGGGGAAAGGAACATCTGGGCATTTTTGTTTAGACTGTATATGGCAGTCACATGATTAGTGGGCACTCACATTTAAAAAGGGCTTGTATTAGGGTCTTCATCAATACTCATATTTATGATAACGTGTATGAGTGTGAACTGTGTTGGCTTCCTTTCAAGGTTGGTTCATGCCTTGTATGTGCCGCTGCTGGTATCAGTTCTAGCTTTCCACAATCCATCCATCCATCCATCCATCCATCCTCTTCCGCTTATCCAAGTTTGGGTCGCAGGGGCAGCAGCTTGAGCAGAGATACCCAGAGTTCCCTCTTCCGGCCACTTCTTCTAGCTCTTCCAGGATAATCCCGAGGGGTTCCCAGGCCAGCCAGGAGACATAGTTCCTCCAGCGTGTCCTGGGTCTTCCCCGGGGCCTCCTCCCAGTTAGATGTGCCCGGAACACCTCACCAGGGAGGCGTCCAGGAGGCATCCTGATCAGATGCCTGAGCCACCTCATCTGACTCGTCTCGATGCGGAGGAGCAGCGGCTCTACTCTGAGCCCCTCCCGGATGACTGAGCTTCTCACCCTATCTTTAAGGGAGAGCCCAGACACCCTGCGGAGGAAACTCATTTCAGCCGCTTGTATTCGCGATCTCGTTCGTTCGGTCACTACCCATAGCTCATGACTACAGGTGAGGGTAGGAACATAGATCGACTGGTAAATTGAGAGCTTTGCCTTACGGCTCAGCTCCTTTTTCACCACGACAGACCGATGCAGAGCCCACATCACTGAGGACGCCGCACTGATCTGCCTGTCAATCTCACGTTCCATTCTTCCCTCACTCGTGAACAAGAGCCGAGATACTTGAACTCCTCCACTTGAGGCAGGATCTTGCTCCCAACCCTGAGAGGGCACTCCACCCTTTTCCGGCTGAGGACCATGGTCTCGGATTTGGAGGTGCTGATTCCCATCCCAGCCGCTTCACACTCAGCTGCGAACCGATCCAGAGAGAGCTGAAGATCACAGCCTGATGAAGCAAACAGGACAACATCATCTGCAAAAAGCAGTGACCCAATCCTGAGTCCACCAAACCGGACCCCCTCAACACCCTGGCTGCGCCTAGAAATTCTGTCCATAAAAGTTATGAACAGAATCGGTGACAAAGGGCAGCCCTGGCGGATTCCAACTCTCACTTGAAACGGGTTCGACTTACTGCCGGCAATGCGGACCAAGCTCTGACACCGGTTGTACAGGGACCGAACAGCCCTTATCAGGGGGTCCGTTACCCCATACTCCCAAAGCACCCCCCACAGGATTCCCTGAGAGACACGGTCGAACGCCTTTTCCAAGTCCACAAAACACATGTAGACTGGTTGGGCGAACTCCCATGCACCCTCCAGGACCCTGCTAAGGGTGTAGAGCTGGTCCACTGTTCCGTGACCAGGACGAAAACCACACTGTTCCTCCTGAATCCGAGGTTCAACTATCCGACGGACCCTCCTCTCCAGAACCACTGAATAGACTTTTCCAGGGAGGCTGAGGAGTGTGATCCCTCTGTAGTTGGAACACACCCTCCGGTCCCCCTTCTTAAAGAGGGGGACCACCACCCCAGTCTGCCAATCCAGAGGCACTGTCCCTGATGTCCATGCGATGTTGCAGAGATGTGTCAACCAAGACAGCCCTACAATATCCAGAGCCTTGAGGAACTCCGGGCGTATCTCATCCACCCCCGGGGCCCTGCCACCAAGGAGTTTTTTGACCACCTCGGTGACATCAGTCCCAGAGTTGGGGGAGCCCACCTCCTAGTCCCCAGGCTCTGCTTCCTCATTGGAAGGCATGTTAGTGGGATTGAGGAGGTCTTCGAAGTACTCCCCTCACCGACCCACAACGTCCCGAGTCGAGGTCAGCAGCGCACCATCCCCACCATATACAGTGTTGACACTGCACTGCTTCCCCCTCCTGAGACGCCGGACGGTGGACCAGAATCTCCTTGAAGCCGTTCAAAAGTCGTTCTCCATGGCCTCCACAAACTCCTCCCATGCCCAAGTTTTTGCCTCAGCAACCACCAAAACCGCTTTCCCGCTTGGCCTGCAGGTACCTATTAGCTGCCTCCAGAGTCCCACAGGACAAAAGGGTCCGGTAGGACTTCTTCTTCAGCTTGACAGCATCCCTCACCGCCGGTGTCCACCAATGGGTTCGGGGATTGCTGCCACAATAGGCACCGACCACTTTACGGCCATAGCTCTGGTCAGCCGCCTCAACAATAGAGGCACATGGCCCATTCAGACTCAATGTCCCCCACCTCCCTCGGGACGTGGTCGAAGTTCTGCCGGAGGTGGGAATTAAAGCTACTTCTGACAGGGGGCTCTGCCAGACGTTCCCAGCACACCCTCACAACACGTTTGGGCCTACCAGGCCTGACCGGCATCCTCCCCCACCATCAAAGCCAACTCACCACCAGGTGGTGATCAGTTGACAGCTCCACCCCTCTCTTCATCCGAGTGTCCAGGACATGTGGCCGCAAGTCCGACGACTACGACCACAAAGTCAATCATCGAGCTGAGACCTAGGGTGTCCTGGTGCCAAGTGCACATATGAACACCCCTATGCTTGAACATGGTGTTCGTTATGGACAATCCGTGACGAGCACAGAAGTCCAATAACAAAACACCACTCGGGTTCAGATCGGGGGGGCCATTCCTCCCAATCACGCCCTTCCAGGTCTCACTGTCATTGCCCATGTGAGCATTGAAGTCTCCCAGCAGTACGAGGGAGTCCCCAGAAGGTATACCCTCTAGCACCCCCTCCAGAGACTCCAAAAAGGGTGGGTACTCTGAACTGCTGTTTGGTGCATACGCACAAACAACAGTTAGGACCCGTCCCCCCACCTGAAGGCGAAGGGAGGCTACTCTCTCGTCCACCGGGGTAAACCCCAATGTACAGGCTCCAAGTTGGGGGGCAATAAGTATGCCCACACGCACTCGGCGCCTCTCACCAGGGGCAACTCCAGAGTGGTAGAGAGTCCAGCCCCTCTCAAGGAGATTGGTTCCAGAGTCGATGCTGTGCATCGAGGTGAGCCCGACTATATCTAGACGGAACCTCTCAACCTCGCGCACAAGCTCAGGCTCCTTCCCCTTCAGAGAAGTGATATTCCACGTCCCAAGAGCCAGCTTCTGTAGCCGAGGATCAGACCGCCAAGGTCTCAGCCTTCGGCCATTACCCAACTCACACTGCACCCGACCTCCTTGGCCCCTCTCATAGGTGGTGAGCCCATGGGAAGGGGGACCCACGTTGCCTCTTCAGGCCGTGCCCAGCCGAGCCCCATGAGTGCAAGCCCGGCCACCAGGTGCTCGCCATCTAGCCCCACCTCCAGGCCTGGCTCCAGAGGGGTGCCCTGGTGACCCGCATCCGGGCGAGGGAAAACGGCGTCCAAATTTTTTATTCATCATAGGAGGTTGTGTTGAACCGCACTTTGTCTCATCCCTCACCTAGGACCAGTTTGCCTTGGGTGGTCCTACCAGGGGCATAAAGCCCTGGACAACAGAGCTCCTAGGATCACTGGGACACGCAAACCCCTCCACCACAATCCAGTGATGCAAAATTAAGGTTAAATTAAGGTTTAAATCCAGAGGCATTTTCAGTTAATTGTACGTATGACTGGCCAATTGCACCTTTATGTTCTTTGATTTTTTTTTTTTTTATTTTCACATGGATGCAAAGAATAAATGCCGCCATGCAGATGTGATTTAAAAAATATCTTTATTTAATAGCTCAGTTATTCTTTCTTGATGTAACTGTCTACACTTGTTTTACATATTATAAAAGCTATGGCTGGAACATTCAGTGCCTTCACTTTGATGTGTGATCAAGCATCCCAGGCCTCTTGTTTGGTCCTCCATTACTTGGATTAGGCAGCCAGATGTGTGACTGAAAGCACTATGGCACTTATAGAGACACTGAAGTGAAAGAACACAATTAAATCAGCCTAGGGCATTAGTTTATAGCAGATGAGGGCATTTCAAGGCCAAGAGCAGTTATAATATTAATAACAATAATAATCTAAAACATAACATCATTCAACATGACTCAAGTTTGCAAGGGGATGAAGCCCATTCTCAGGACCAGCCCCAGACAGGGTACCAATTCATTACTGGGCCCACCCACACTTGGACTCCAAGAAAGCCTGCTTTGAATCCACATTTATCTTTACATCTTCAGAGATGTGTAAGAAAAACTACAGAACCCAAAGAAAAAGCCAGACATATTGTCCTCATGGACAATGACATAGCAAACCCTGGATGCCAGATCTGTGAGACAGCAGCATTAACCAATGCATAACTGTCCAGTCTTCTTCTTCTAATTATTATTATTATTATTGATTCGAATGTACATCATCGAGTCCACTTAGTTCAGTTAAGGGTCAAGAACATATTCAAACATCACTAACCACAAGACAGAAACAGGTTACCACCTATATTCTTATACTTATTCCTCTCCTTCTCCTTATAATTTAGCCATCCATTTTCTAACCTGTATATCCAGTTTAAGGTCATGGATGGCCAGAGCCAGTTTCACAATTAAGACATTTACATGAGATTGGCAAAGTGAATATCCAGTTCATTGGTGACAGGAGGAATAGCCAAAGTATACATGATAGAGAAGAGTATTATGAGTGTTTTAGGTAGGCAAGTGAGGGAGCCATATGGTAGACAAGAAAGCTCAAGTGTTATTTGTTTGTCTGTATAAGATTGTAGTGCACCATTTAAATTTGCATTTTGTCGCCACTGTTTTTGAAATCCTGTGCGGCACTAAGGGGTTACTTACAACTACAAGAAGAAGCGTCGTGTTGCAGTTAACATCAGTAAAATTGACGGCCAAGGGTATCTTGTAAACTTTCACACAGTCACCATGTGCTGCAATCAAAAATAATGATTTCCTTCAGATTTGTGATTCACATTTGAGGAATTCAACTATTAGGTCGACACTTGATGATAAAAGTGTGTGAATAAAAGCTAAAGTGCATAAATGCAGTTGAACGCCACTTGTGAACTCTACAAAGCAGCAGGAATTACAGCATAAAAAGTCAGAGTGCAAAACGTGTAGGGGGGCGTTCATAACAAATTGCTTTACACAAATTGAGCACTTTACTTGAGGTGTATCTAATTAAATTTAATTACAAGGTCATTATACACTATATAACTTTGTATGGAACATTCAGGATATACCAATGTGGTGGATAAATATAAATATCCCTGCAAACACATGCTCTTCTTTTCCAGTATTTCTCTAAATCCAAGGAATTCTTATTGGAGAGCTTAGCTAAACTACGGGATAACACTGCTATGCAGAAGTCTTAGATCACCCAAGGAAATTATTTTTATCTCTAGTTATCTGTGCAGTAAATGTTTATTTCCCTGTAAAAACACAATATAACATTAAATTAAATGAAAACAATAAAATAAAAAGCAATGAAAATCTCTGTGGTTTTCCAAAGCCTATTGATGTATTTTGAGATGCCTGCAAAAACACAGGGGTGGTTCCAAAACTTTCTTTGAGGTCCTGCAGCAATTCCATACATTTCTTAACTTTCACAAACAATTTAAATTAATAAGATAGTGACTGGATGGGCCAGGTGTGCTAGTGGTGCATTTTAACAAATAACAACAATAGTAGCAATTTATTTCTTGAATAGCCCAAAATCACACAAGGACTGCCTCACTGGGCTTTAACAGGCCTTGTTTTTTGACATTCCCAGCCTTGACTCTCTAACAAGACAATTAAAGCTCCCAAAAAAAAACTTTTAGGGAAAACAATGGAAGAAATCTTGGGAAAGGCAATTCAGAGAGATACCCCCTTCCAGGTTTGTTAGGTGTGCAGCGGTTGTCAAATAATGTGGTAAATACAATATGCAAAACAGATCAGTAAATAAGGGGGTATATTGGATGGTAAATTAGCTGACAAGACGTTTTTTGGAAAGGATAAGCCATCACACTTCAACAGACATAAAATCCTAATTTTGTATCCATAAGGCTATAGTCAGTAAGTACAGAGACTTCAACCCAGATTTTGAAAGTGTGGTAGTCAAGAAGTCTTGAATAAATATGACGGATGTCATTAGAAAATGTTTTGATTCATTTAATTCTGGGAATGATTATTGTTGCTATTGCCAGATTATCAAGAGAGATTAAATTAAATTATAGAGCTATCATTGTTATTTTTGCTGTTGTACATTTTTATCTTTATACTGTATATCATAAGCACCACCATGTTGTTGATGGCAACAATGGACTTTTCTAGGATTGGGGCCACCAGCAGTGCAATGCATGACATATCAGCCCATCCATCCATCCATCCATCCATCCATCCATCCATCCATCCATCCATCCATCCATCTACCTAACCCTCTCATTCAATGGCATCCAATGGAATATCAGAACATCACCCCTATGAAAGATTATGAAGCTCCCAAAATATCATCTAAATGTTGGATTAGTACAGCAAAGAATCACAGCAGGCTTGTGTTACACTGAGTTGTGTGGGTATTTGTAGTTCCATCACTTGACAAAGAACGATTTCACTATATGAAAGGTTGTTTGCATATAAAATTGGTTCTTTGAGCATTGAAAAGGTTTCTAATATCTTTAATGACTAGTGAGCAACCTAACCAGATACAATAGATCAAGAAAACCGAAACTGAGCCTGTGTTATTGTATGCAGGAAGAGTCCTTTAAAATTTAGGAACCCATTGGTATTTTATAAATATGACATCATCTATTCATGGTTATTTATAGAGCCTCTTACTAATCTAAATAAATAAAGGTTCTTTCCAGAACCTTCATATGTGCAGAGTATAGAGTGACTCAAAAAAAACAAAAACAAAGCTGAGGTTTAGCTTATCAACTGCTATCATAACATGCTTGACAACAACTTTAGGAAAACATCTAGATAGACATTGTAAGAAAATAAACAGGGACAAAATAAAGTGTTGGGGACCCCCAGTGCCCTGTTTAACACATAAGGCAAAAGAAATGAAAAGACAGTCAAAAAACAAATAATGGAAGGATACAATGCTTTAAGTGAATAATTCTCAGGTATAAAAAGCATTTTTTTGGGGAGTTCCATCCTTTTCAGGCATGGGGTCAAGACTGTATGCCAACTAATTGTTAGAAGATCTCTTAAATAACTATTGGGGTGGAAGGGGAGGGACTAGTAGGCTGCTCCTATGCTTCATCTTCTAGTCTGCAGATGAAAGAGGAGAACGATATGACCTTGCAACCCACCCTGGATGGAAACTGTTCTTACCTCATTAGAGCCTTGACGTTACTCCTGATGTGCTCGTATGTGACAACATATATGACACAATATAAAATAAAAGTTCAGATAGATAGATAGATAGATAGATAGATAGATAGATAGATAGATAGATAGATAGATAGATAGATAGATAGATAGATAGATAGATAGATAGATAGATAGATAGATAGATAGATAGATAGATAGATAGATAGATAGATAGATAGATAGAGGGACCACTAAGAAAGCTTGTTGAATCAAGACAAAAAAAATGTTTTTCTTTAATTAATGGTTAACAAAGTGGTAATCATTTAAAAAGGTACATGTTAAGGAAACAAAAATTCAGCATTGCAATATGTGCCCCATATTTACAAAAGCATTGTTGTGAAAATTCCCAAATGGGAAGTCCACAAAAAACTTTTCATAACACTTGAACAGAAATTATGCAGCCATAGATTGTTTCAAAGAAAACACATATTTTGTTAGCTGGACAGTAATTCTCAGTTAACTAATAAATTAAACAAAATAGAAATTAGGCCAGCACAAAAGGACTAGTTTTTTCCCAAGAGATATGAGTATTAAATTACTAAACTAAATGTCAAAAAAGAAATACAACCTCAAAATGAATGAAAAAAAATCCTTGAAAAGAATGGAATTCTAGAAGTAGCTGAAAACAGTATGAGCAGGGCTAACGTATTGCACAGTAAAGACCTGTGGTTGAATAAGAGTCTTTTTTAATTGCCTTCCAAGTGGCAGCAGCCCTAATGCCTACAGCACCTGGGAGTACTGATTTCATCCTGAGTCCTGTCCCTCCTGATTTCAGAATTAATTAGTAACAATTAACAAATAAAAGAAAAATGATTGGAGAAGAAGCATAAAAGGTGCAAAGTTGGAGCCAGCATTGTGATGCATGCAAAATACTGAATCTCTTAGAAATAAGGCCTTATTTAGGGCAGTGTCTTGGAAAGAGTTCTAAATGTGGTAATAGATGCACTGCCTCTTTCCTTGTCTGGCCTCATTGAATACTCCACAGAGGACATTTAACCAGACAGTTACCCAAACTCCTTGGGTTGTGGTAATTCTCAGAAATATATAGTCATCCCTCTTGGGTGCATCCTTTGTAATAATTGTCTAGTCCTTTCTTATAAACCAAACCAAAGCACACATTGTGATCTCAAGATACCGGCCTACGCAAGATTCTAAAGATTAAAAAAATAACAATGGGAGGTTATGCTTTTAGTTACCGGGTCCTGAAGCTGTGGAATGATCCGCCTGCTAATATAAGAGATACCCTATCAATCTAAGTTTTTAACTCCGGGCTGAAATCTCACTACTTTAGTCTAGCATACCCTGACTAGAGCTACTGATTAGCTGTGTATACTGCATCTCTGTTTGTTAGCCCTTTATTCAGAAATATAAGCATCACTATATTTTTAAACCATTACTAACCCTCCTCTATCCTGTTTCTCTTTTCAGTGTCTGGATGTTGGGTTTGGTACCAATTCTCTACTGCCAGTTTTGTCTCATGCTTACGGAAAGAACATTTTGGATAACGGAGTGTTGGAGTCATCAGATGAAAAGATTTTATCATCAGATTGGACAGCACAGACTCTACTATAGAATGACCAGAAGTATGTAGGCAGCTAGGTGGTTGAGGTCTCCAGGACTGTGACTTTGTTTTTGACTTTCTGTTTTACATTTTTAATCTACATTATCGACTGGCTATACAGTAATCCCTCGCTATATCGCGCTTCGCCTTTCGCGGCTTCACTCCATCGCAGATTTTATTTGTAAGCATATTTAAATATATATCGCGGATTTTTTGCTGGTTCGCGGATTTCTGCGGACAATGGGTCTTTTAATTTCTGGTACATGCTTCCTCAGTTGGTTTGCCCAGTTGATTTCATACAAGGGACGCTATTGGCAGATGGCTGAGAAGCTACCCGGCTTACTTTTCTGTCTCTCTTGCGCTGACTTTCTCTGATCCTGACGTAGGGGGATTGAGCAGGGGGGCTGTTCGCACACCTAGACGATAAGGACGCTCGTCTAAAAATGCTGAAAGATTATCTTCACGTTGCTATCTTTTGTGCAGCTGCTTCCTGAAACGACATGCTGCATGGTGCTTCGCATACTTAAAAGCTCGAAGGGCACGTATTGATTTTTGATTGAAAAACAAACTCTGTCTCTCTCTCTCTCTCTTCCTGCTCCTGACGGAGGGGGTGTGAGCTGCCGCCTTCAACAGCTTTGTGCCGCAGTGCTTCGCATACTTAAAAGCAAACAGCCCTATTGATTTGTTTGCTTTCCTCTGTCTTTCTGACAGACTCTGCTCCTGACGCGCACTCCTTTGAAGAGGAAAATATGTTTGCATTCTTTTAATTGTGAGACGGAACTGTCATCTCTGTCTTGTCATGGAGCACAGTTTAAACTTTTGAAAAAGAGACAAATGTTTGTTTGCAGTGTTTGAATAACATTCCTGTCTCTCTACAACCTCCTGTGTTTCTGCGCAAATCTGTGACCCAAGCATGACAATATAAAAATAACCATATAAACATATGGTATCTATTTCGCGGATTTTCTTATTTCGCGGGTGGCTCTGGAACGCAACCCTCGCAATGGAGGAGGGATTACTGTAGTTCATCAATTACTTAGTGGACAGATATTGTTAATTTCCATTTATGTTTAATCTGTTTCTGCCTTGTTCTCTGTGTGTTTTAATAAATCTGCATTTATATGTGAACCAGTTCTGTATTTATTAATTACTATTATGTATACTTGTTTACAGCACTGTGCACCTATACAAAAAATGTGATAAAGAGAGCAGAGCAAGGTCTGATGCATCTAGAGTTCATAGAAGGTTTTACTATGATAATGTAGAAGGCCCTTTATCCATTTATGTGTTATTATTACTTGTCATTATGACAGACAGACAGACAGACAGACAGACAGACAGACAGACAGACAGACAGACAGACAGATAGATAGATAGATAGATAGATAGATAGATAGATAGATAGATAGATAGATAGATAGATAGAGACAAAAACACATAGCTTTTGCATAAATAAACAAATCTGTGCCTCTCTTTAAAATTTGGAGGTGTTGTTTGCATTGGCAGATCTGAACATACCACTCGATTATACTGTTCATGTCATAAAATGCATTTTACATCCTCAAATTTTGATGACAAATGTAGAAAATAATTACCATATGCTTTCCTGCCATATTTTGGTGGCATTTTATAGTCTCCACATCTTGCATGCAATGTCATGGGGTTTGTTTCAACATTTGTCTTCCACAGATGTGGTTTTTAGGTCAATCCCATTCCACATCTGGCTCAGCCATCTTAAGATTCAGACGTCGTGGAACACATTATGTCGTTTTCCAGAGTGTGGACTCAACATTTTTCAAATGAGGTACCTTGCACAAGCTTTAACTCCAAAGGTGACAGATTTCACCTACAACACTGAAGGCAACAAACAGTGAAAGAATCAAACTTATTCAATTTGTCTCTGCTGCTTGAAACTTTAATGGAAAAAATATTTTTGTCACAGAAAGGCATCGTTTGAGCTATTCATGAATCACTTCCCTTGCAACTTTTAAACCAGTCAACAATTTTATTGCATGCCAAATATGTTCAACTAATTTCACGGCCAACTGAGGGCGCCTCTTAGAGGAAGAGTGTGTTTTAAGCGCCGCTAAAAGACAGAACTTGGAAAGGACAGTAAAAGAGGAGGCAGATCTCGCCTTCAGTCACAGCACAGCGCTAGAATTGTCAGGCTCTCTGCTTTCTTTTGAAATACACTGCATTCTTTGGCTTTCGAGTAATGATGTTATTACCGTTCCACATAACTAGAAACATAAGTGCTGATTAAAACGGGTCAGGCCAAGCAGGAAAATTATAAACAAATGTGGATTACTTTTCAAGAGTAGTTTACAGCACAATTCAGACATTTTTAAAACATTTTCATTTCAAAAAAGACAATCATATTGCTTTATAAAATATGCCTTTTCATTTTCTTTTCTTTTTATCCTCCAAATGCTCTCAGCTGAGCACTTAACCAAATGTTGAGACACTTATGATTTATGTACAAGTGTTTTATTTGTTTTTATTATTAAACATACACATATAAGTGGTGTGGTGGTGCAGTGTTTAGTGTTGTTAAGTCATGAATGGACAGTCCTGGGCTTAGATCCTGTGTTGTTTGTGTGGGTTCTGTTGATTTTTCCTATGGCTTTGAATGCTTTTCTCCTATGTCCCCAATGACATGCATGGTAAGTAAATTGACAATTCTAAATGACCCCAAATGTGCATGAGTGGGCCCTGCAATAAACTGGCAACATGCCCAGTTCTTCCAGACCATGATTTCAGTTAAACAGGTTTGAGAATGTTTTATTACATGTGTTTGTTGCATATGTTTGTTCAATAAAATAATGATCTTGATAAATTCTTACTTACGAAATTAGCAGGAGACTGGAGTGCTTTGATACATGCATCAAAAATGAATTTGAGAGCCGGTCACATTGCCAGTCTGGGTAAACAGGAGTTATCATTGGTTGGTATTGCTTATTTTTTTAATTAGTGAGCCAGTTTTACTCCACAGCTACCGGACTCACATACAAGTTACAGATCAATGATGGAGGTGAAGGTGAAGTCATCATACGAGAGGTTTCTGTCTGAAACAGGAAGGTCACTGATGCATGTTATGGATGATAGGCAGTATGCAAACTACCAAGGGTGCCTATGATTAATGAAAAGCCTCATCCCACTCAGAAATGCCAGGGCCACTAGAGACTTATAGGGTGCTTCTGATCTTCAGCATACTTCTGGGACTTGGTGTCAAGGGAAAAGCTCAAGTGACTAAGAAGTTCAGAGTACTTGGTAGAGATGAATAAAATAGCAGAGTTTCATTTCACATGAAGTGTTGTGAATTTCACTTTGCATATGATTTCACAAATGGAAAATGGAAAACTTTTAAAAATAAGATTTTGTGGAGGTTTGTGGGTTTTTGGGGTAAGAAAGTAAGGAATATTGCTCCCTAATAGTTTTCTTGCAGCCAAACCTGCTCTCTCTTTCTTCAGCTGCCCTCCAGTGCCATCCCAAAGCTCCAGGCCTCCCTCCATGATGCTGCATGAAATATCATTACACTACCTATCTATCTATCTATCTATCTATCTATCTATCTATCTATCTATCTATCTATCTATCTATCTATCTATCTATCTATCTATCTATCTATCTATCTATCTATCTATCTATCTATCTATCTATCTATCTATCTATCTATCTATCTATCTATCTATCTATCTACCTGCCTGCCCACTCATGCCACCAGGCAACAGCATGGATAACACCATCTGTGCTCAGTTTTCCCCAACTCTGTAAGCTGATCGATGAATGCCACATACCCAGGTCAATAAATTTTAGCAGCGGCAAAGTGGTTACACGTATCAGTTCTGTGGCCGTGCCTTCACTTCCAAATTGTGCCATGCTTTTGCACATGGAGAAAAAGGTTGCAGATGAGTTGAAAATATGTGCTAATGGCATGGACTTCACTTTTGACGAGACAAAGTTTGTGTCACACATTTTTTTTTGCAAATCGCTTCACTCCCCACTAGTGCGTTTGAAGTGAGAAAGTGAGCTACACCAACTGATGGACAGGAACCAGCACAAACCATATGTAGTCAGGCCAGGCAAGAAGCTTAATCTTGATTTCTCATTTGTCTAATTTGACATGTTGAGTTATCCCTTTTCATGGTTAAATATATTTTTTGATGTACTGTTTTGCCATCCAGGTTACATAGATAAAAAACAGAGCCTATAGTCCTCTCACTCCTCCTATACTTCCTGTCTTCTCTGGAAGGTGTCTGTAAGACTTGGTTCTTATCTGCATTAAGGTGGTGGTGCCCTACCGCCACCATTCAGGAACTCTTTCACTCTGTAGTCTTGCTCTCCCAGTATACTGTACAGGCACTCAGGTCTACCTGCTCAGAATTATCAAATTGACTGTTTCTCCAACCACTTACTCATCATTTGCAAAGTAATTTGTATAGCATTCAGATATATAGGGATATGCCAGGTAATAGGTCTGTAGTGTCCTGGATAATCTGTTCAACAGACCGCCGTTTGTGAGGCTTAAGGACTGTGTCTCTGATGTGGACGTGAGTAACACTGGTGCACCACAAGAAACAGCTCTGCCGTCCTTTTTCTTCACTACGTAAAAATTCTCCCAAATTTTCTGATGATTTGGCATGAATGGGATGTATTTGACAACAGGCAGTGTGGGCGTGAAGGAAAGTGACAGAGAATAGGATTCAGTAGGAGAACTTTGTTTCTTTGTGCAAGGAGAATTGGCTTTTGCTTAACATCAGCAAAACCAAGAAAATGGTTATTGATTTTCATCATTTCAAAGAAACTGTACTAATCAGGGAGTGCTACAAGTACTTGGGGGTCCACATTAATGAAGAGTAACTTTGCCCAATGCTGAATTGTATCAGATCCAGCATTTCACAAGTAGAGGCCACCCTGGGATTTTTCACATTCTCTATAGTCTGTACATTACACAGAGTATTGCTTCCTAAAGAGAGGCTACCTGATGATTATGAAGATGACGAGAGCTGTATATCTAAGTATTGTTCCTGACCATGTGAATTGCAATCTAACCTTTTTCTAACAGATACTTCCAGTAAAATAATGTTTCATGTCACAAGGCACACATTTTCTAATTCTGATTCCAAGGAAATCACATTGACCTCACTTCACTTTACTCCAATCAGGTTAATAGAATGCCTTTGGGATGAGATAAAAACAAGAGGTTTTCAGCATTAATAACTGGCTAAAAAATCTGCAGGATCTGCAACATGCTCTCCAGTCAAAATGGATCAAAATCTATAAGGCATTTTTCAAGCACCTTATTGAATCAATGCCTCAAACAGTTCTGGCTGTTCTGGAAGCAAAACAAGGTACGTCTGAAGAATAGATAGGTGAACCCAATGAGCTGATCACCAAATAAGTGCATACATGCCAGGGCAAGGTGCAGGACAACTGGAGATTATCCTATCAGGCACAAGGCAAGAACAAAACCTGGATATGGCACATGTCCATCTCATGGTGAACACACATACATAAGCCAATTTAGCAACCACCAAATCCCCTAAACTGTATACATACACACACACAAACACACACACACGCACACACACAAACACATACTGTATATATATATATATATATATATATACAGACATATATATTTAAAGAGAGAGAATGGTAAAGGAGGCAGAGGTATAAGGAGAATCTTTGATTTAATTTTACAATTTATACCGCAAATGCATCAGGCACACCTTCCATGAATAATAAAATATCTTTGCAAATAGAAAGTTGTATAAAAATTCATAGATTTTTTCAAAATTATGAGTAACCTAAAAAACAAGAAGTCGATATCAACAAGGAAAATGGGAGAATTTTTATTTAACTCATCTGTTATGTTACACTGTAAAGCTAGAAAGGAAAAAGAATGCGCATTCAGGAAATCCCTGGTGTTACAAATCAATTTCTCACATTTTTTTAACATACAAACAGCCTTGCCCATTTTATTGTTCAAAAGTTAGATACTGTACCTGAGTTTCTTTTGGGGTGGTGCTATATAAAATATAATTTCTGTAAAGCTTACCAAAACTGCAGTCGCACTAAGGGCATTATTTGTATTTCTTAATAAAATGTATTAATGCTGTTGTTGAGATACAGTAATTTACACACTCCTAAATAAACTCAAACCACTAAGTATATTTGATGTGTTTTCCTGTCTTGTTTAGAATATTAATACTATGCCATCTTTAATGCTCTGTGTATGGCATATTCTGCTGTTGATTACCTTCCGCATAAGTGGCTGTTCGTCTGATTCCGTGATGAAGGTTCATTTTCAAGTACAAAGTGGTTTATTATCTGTCCGTGTATTTTCTGAACCCACTTTTTCTATATGTGGTGTAGGAAAATGCCCGGACACAGACAGACGGACACGTTCATGTCACCCAACACACGTTTATTTTACAAGTATTTACAGTAGTCCAAACACGCAAACCTAGTGCCGCAGCACCAATCACCCTCAGTCCAGGTCTGCAACAAATGCTTTTCCTCTCTTCAGGCCGCCTCTTTCCTCTCCCAGACCTCGTCCTCTTCCACCCGACTCCAGCCCTGAATGAAGGGAGGCGGCCCCTTTTATAGTCCCCCGGATGTTCTCCTGGTGTGTTCCGGCAATCTTCCACCGACATGCCCCAGTGTGGCAGAAGTGCCGGCTGCATCCCCGGAAGCACTCCAGATGTCCCTGCTCCTCTTCCCCCCAGCACTTCCTGGTGTGGCGGAAGTGCTGAGGCCCAGGGCTCTCCAGGCATTGGGGCGCCCCCTGGTGGTGACCACGGGCCCCTACAGGGTTGAGCTTCAAGGCTCTGTACCTGTGGTCCTCACAGCAATCAGGGTGGTCACCCTCTCGTGGTCTGGAGGAGGCGCAAGCCCTCCTCCGGTCCTCCTGGGCATCCCGGCTGGGTACCACCCCCAGCTGCGTGCCACAGTGCTTAAGTGCAGTCCATTCTGACAGCATAGGACACAAGGCAGGAATCAGCCCAAGAGAGGATGGCAGACCCTTTCAAAGTACAGACAACGACCAGGCTCAGTGTTGAGACCAGGCCCAATATAGTTGATTGGAAATCATGCTAACTGTGATGCAAGGCAGAAAACCTGAACATGGCAGCAGTCTATCTCAGTGTTCACTCATGCGTGACCCCACACACAGCCAATCCAACATGGACAATTAAGACTAAAATGAATACCTTTAGAATGTATGGGGACTGTCTGGAGGAAAAAAACCATCAAGACTAGGGGAACATTCAAATTACACCTAAGATTTAAACGCAATCTCTCGGAGCTGTGAAGCAGAAGCGCTAATCTCTGTGCTACCATGATTATGAATTAAAGAGTAAATAATGCACAATTACTTAATGTGATTAGAAGACAATAAATGCATTTACATATAAAGTGATTCTACGCCTTTTAGCCATGAATGTGATCTCGAGAGCTCTCCATACACATCAGCATGCAGACTGACAGCTGCTGTAAAGGCATTTTTCCAAGATGATGGAGCACAGAGATGTCTGAGTCCAATAATGATGTTAAACACTCAGTCCATTCACATTGCAGTTTATATTCCAGGAATGCCAATGGTTTTCTAAAACGAACAATTCAGATATATGTATTTGGCAAAGAAATAAAACAACAAAAGACATTTTAATTTAGTTCTGCTGAATGTATGTCATCTAAAAACTTTGTTTAAAAACACACCTTATTAATTATAGGCTGCATTTTAAAAGGAGGGTAATGCACTGCCTGTGATACTCCTTTATAGGTCCTGGGTTCAAACCACGTACCCAGTAATTTTATGTGTGTAGCCTGTATGTTCTACTGTTTCTGCACAGGTACTGTATTTCTATGATTTATCTGTTTTGGGCCTGCATCTTAAAGATGTGTGTTTGTGTGTGGGTGTGGGTGTGTGTAGTAGTAATAGGCTTTTTGTCAGTGCTGTATGGTGTATGCATGACTAAGATCTGCCATGGGCTTTTGTTGGTCCAGAGTTGGTATCTTCCTTGCAGCTGAGATATAACTCTGAACTGGATGAAGAAGGTTAGACAGTTACTTTATTATGCCTGTTTGGGAGACAAATGTATTTAGTGATATCCTAAAGTGATTGGAACTACCACAGATGGAGTAAAAATCAATTTCAGATATCTTAAAAAGCCAATCTTAAAAGCACATGAAGTGATTTTGAGATATCTGAAAATATATTGGAGATATTTTAAAATGCACTTCAGACATCTCAAAATGTGTTGCTGCTATCTTAAAATTTTAAAGGAACTTATTTTTAAGATGGGCGGCACGGTGGCGCAGTGGTAGCACTGCTGCCTCGCAGTTAGGAGACCTGGGTTCGCTTCCCGGGTCTTCCCTGCGTGGAGTTTGCATGTTCTCCCCGTGTCTGCGTGGGTTTCCTCCCACAGTCCAAAGACATACAGGTTAGGTGGATTGGCAATTCTAAATTGGCCCTAGTGTGTTTGTGTGTGTCCTGCGGTGGTTTGGCACCCTGCCCGGGATTGGTTCCTGCCTTGTGCCCTGTGTTGGCTAGGATTGGCTCCAGCAGACCCCTGTGTTCGGATTCAGCAGGTTGGAAAATGGATGGATGTCGCTATATTTTAATTTGGCTTGCCATACAAAACACAATCCTCATTCATCCATCATGCACAAATATTACAGATTACAAGACTTATTTCCCAGTAAACACAATGTGAACAAGCACAATGCTGTGTAGGTCAGGTGATCTTATAACCAATAGACATTTAAATCTAAAACACAGTTTTAAATCTGTTAACAGCAATATTTGAAGTAATAACAAAAAGATAAAAAGTGTGCTATGAAAAATTGGTTGTATTATCCAATAACATGCTACTTAGTTGAAGGCTTATTTTGCTCAACAGGGAGAATCCCAGTCCTCTCTTTATGATTATGCTCTTGATGAAATGATGAGAAGGAAATACACAGAAGGTAAAAACTAAAGCAGTAGCCATCTGTTACTGTAGCACCTTTGTCTGTCAAATAAAATCTAAGCAGCACCAAGAATTATATAGAGATATAGCACAAGATGTGTACTGATAAAAGCCAACATATTTTGCTTCTTCACCTTCACAAACAGAACATCTCAAACAACACTGAGTCATTCAATGTGCCAAGGGTGTAAATAACTGAAATGCATATCAGTTGGAGAAGGAAAAAAGGCATCATATCAATGACCATATTTATGTGTTTATATACACATTTCCAAACTACTTAGAATGTCTGACATATTTTTATATTATCTTTCTGAGTATTTTTTACAACTGAAAACTGCACTGTAAAGAGTCCTCAATTATATTTGCTAAATGTGGTCTTTTATCCAAGAACTGAGGGCTGAGATAGATTCAATTCTCGTGACTTAAAGCATCTGCAAGGACGTGTGAGTTTACTGAAACATTTTACACTGAATCTTGGACGGAAAATTAGCAACTGACATTATCATGGGAGCTGAGCATAACACTTTCATCTCTGGAATGTACTCTAAGTAGATCACTTATGTCAATTATGTAATTGAAAATAAAAATGTAGAACACCTCAGGCAGATTATAGCAGAAAAACTGAAAGCACTCTCAGAAGACAGGGCTTTTTTATATGGATGAGGAATACAAAATATTCTCAGAGAAATGGAGCCCTACAATGCTTCACTCCATCTTCTGGTGTTATTACCTGTCAGATGTCAGATAGATAGATAGATAGATAGATAGATAGATAGATAGATAGATAGATAGATAGATAGATAGATAGATAGATAGAAAAAAATTCTAATAATTCTATAATTTTTTTTATTTTTATACTGTATTGAGGATTTGTTCTGTTCTGTGTATTGTATTGTATTCTTTTTGACACCCACTGCACGCCCAACCTACCTGGAAAGGGGTCTCTCTTTGAACTGCCTTTCCCAAGGTTTCTTCCATTTTTTCCCTGCAAGGGTTTTTTTGGGAGTTTTTTTCTTGTCTTCTTAGAGAGTCAAGGCTGGGTGGCTGTCAAGAGGCAGGACCTGTTAAAACCCATTGAGACACTTCTTGTGTGATTTTGGGCTATAAAAAAAATTAATTGTATTGTATGGTATTGTAATAGCCCTTTTGGATGAACTTACATCATGACTGGAATGGAGAATGGTGTCTTTCTCATCCAGGCATCCACTATGGAAGGACAGTGCGCATGGATGTGTATCCTGGCTGGGATGATACCTACTCCTTTTCCCAATCAGGAAGACAAAATAGTATTATATGGATGGGGGGAGATTACCAGACAATAAGTCTTGTTCCCCCAGCACCAGAGGTGGTTGTGCTCTTCTGGTATGACTCCCAATTTGATGCCTGTAGGGCGGTATGGGAGTTGTAGTTTTGGTAGGCAGCCCCATTTGTCCTCGGGTGCTGCTAGAGGGAGCTGTTTCAGGTATGGGGGGATTAGGTTCCACCAGACTGAGAAGTGCTTTGAGGTGGCAATCCACTTGCACCAGAAGTACTCCCAGGTTTGAGTTGATAAGCAGCCACTCTGCCTCACACGGGGAGTCAAAGTTGGAAGGATGTGAACAAAGCTTACTGGTGGAGAATAGAGGAGGAGAAAGGAGAAAGGAGTTGTCATTAGGACTATGATTGTGCTTACACTGGGTAACAGAAGAACCTCCATCCATCTATCCATCCATCCATTTTCCAACCCGCTGAATCCGAACACAGGGTCACGGGGGTCTGCTGGAGCCAATCCCAGCCAACACAGGGCACGAACCAATCCTGGGCAGGGTGCCAGCCCACCGCAGGACACACACAAACACACCCACACACCAAGCACACACTAGGGCCAATTTAGAATCGCCAATCCACCTAACCTGCATGTCTTTGGACTGTAGGAGGAAACCGGAGCGCCCGGAGGAAACCCACGCAGACACGGGGAGAACATGCAAACTCCAAGCAGGGAGGGCCCGGGAATCGAACCCAGGTCCCCAGGTCTCCCAACTGCGAGGCAGCAGCACTACCCATTGTGCCACCGTGCCGCCACAGAAGAACCTGTTTAAGGTATTTTGTACAATTAAAAATACTTTGTATTTGAACCCGTGACTGTGTGCTTAGGTTGCTGCTGCACCCCATACAGGGCACAACAGATAGATAGATTTTTCTGATAACAGATTTTTCACTTCCAAATGCACACACTATCCCACACTCAATTGCAGAGTCCTGCTTTCTTACATATTTCTTTCACTGTATTTTATAGATGAATTTTATCTTTGCCACTTTTCAGGCTCCCATTTTCAAAGTAGCCTCAATCACAAGTGACTTACAGACAGCCGAGCTGGAGAGAGTAGCTATGAGTGGGTCAGTTAGGTTTGTCAAAACAATTACTGTTAATTTTGAATTTATTCAGTTAGAACCAGAGTGACTGCTCCATATAAATAATGGATTAGTCTGCACAGATGTACCTGTGCACTCGTGCATGGGTTTGACTGTTCATATACCAACAAAGAGAGCTGGATAGCAGCTCAGTGAAAGAAATGCCTCTTGTAATTATTTTCTGCATTAATTCAAAACCACTATTAACAAGAAAAGACTTCTCAGATACATACTACTTGAAGCAGAATACACACCACTTACAAGCACTTAAAAATGTAAACTGGTTAAAGCATTAAGAAGAGGTTAGTTTTTATGATTACGATTGAATATCACTTTGAAATAATTAGAGACTCGTGCAAATGTATATATCCATGCAGATTGTATATTCATATATACAGTTTAGTGATGGATTACCAGGCTGTCAATGGGTTGATTGGGCTTAAAAGAAACTAAGTTGGCACAGGACAGAGGAAGAGACTCACAAGAGCCACATTTTTATAGATAAACCCACACTGGTGAATAGCAGTTCTGCACCAGTATACACAGAGGGGCACCAGCAAGAGGCAGTAAGCCTTCTTATTAGAGAGAGTGCTATTAAATCTAAACATACTGTGGGCACCAGAGAGAAAAAGAATAACCATGGAAGACCGATGAGATATAACATAAGTTTCTCTAACAATGCAGGCGACATCAGAGGAACGCTACTTGATGAAGCTTGGATCCTCCTGTTCATTACAAAGGAAAGGTAGTTAAAAATATTCACTCTGAAGGCTGTAGTTCTTTTAAAAGATATAGTTTCCTCATGGGGAACGCTCTTCCAAAGGTTACGTGAAGGCACTTTTAACTGGTGGCAAACAGACTTTTCTTGACCCTGAGTGTAAATACAAGCATGTCTATGAAAATAAACATTGTAGGGGATTTGTGTTCTTCTTTGTACCGTGTGCTTCTTGGGGCTTTTTCTATTTTCACAATAAATGTAACATTTTTGATATCTGTGACTTGATTGGTGTTACTACTGAAGTAGACAGATACCAGGAAGGCTTACATATGTTTTGAGAGGTTAATAAAAAATATACTGGATGTAGCAGGGTCTTTTGTGTACCCTAATGTTATTGGTGTAAATTCCCCTTAATAGGGTAAAATGCATTTCCCTCTATGTGTGTTGTGTCTGTGCATTATTTAATAACAGAAGGCACCCAAAATGAACACCATGTTTGAGAATCAATCAGCCTGCATCCACAGGTTGTGGCTATTTTAAATGTAGCAATAATAGGAGACCCACTGTGTGTGTAAAGTATGTTTTTCTATTTCCACTCTCTGATCTCACTTATTATATACTTTATGTTATGTCCAGCATTTGATATGAGTAGAATTGGGCGCAAAATGTGAAACTGCATCCTGGCCCGGGTTTAAAAACTATGACCTGGCACCAGAAGTACCCCAGGGTCCGTGATAAAAGGACCAGCCCATAGCAATCAGGGAGGTAGCCAGTTGGGTGAAGAAAACGAAAATCAGGCAAGACGTATTTGCCTGTTTAGTATACAGAACAGATTCCAAATATGCTGGGACTGCCCATCTTGAAAATAAAATATTGAATGAATTGTTGACATTTATTTTTCTTTAAGCAATTTATAGTGGGGTCTTTCTTGCACATATGGCCAATATGCTGGTGAATGTGGATGTAAGAGGTGTACACATTCAAGCTGATAAGTATTGTATTGCTTCAATTAGAAGAATTTTGATATTTAATAATTAAAGTATAACATTAAATTTATATGAAAAATATCAAATGAAGTAAATGTAGCACATAAATGATTTAAATTAACAATTAACAAATGTATATAATTATTCTAAGGCAAAAAGTAATGTGTATTATAATGGATGGAATTCAGGAACTAGAATCCCAGATGGGACCGAACAGGGCTCTTTACCCAGTCAGGAGGTCAGTATAACAGAAGGACCAGGGAAGACAATTTATTTGGGCATTTTCTTCACCAGTATGTTAGGTAGCAGCCTCCCTGGTTTAGGTTTCCCACACAGATGCCCACAGGGCATGCTGAGACCTGTAGTTCTGTGGGGCAGTCCTGTTGGGTTCCATGGGGGCCATCGGGGGGGGCCTGAAGGGATTCACAATCCCTACATTTTGGGACTTACAATTGATTTGGAAGTACTTCCCTCGGGCTATGCCCTGGCACGAGAAGTACTCCCGGGTCCACGATAAAAAGAGCCACTTGACTTCATTCAGATTGAGTCAGAGTTGGGAGGAAGCAGATGAAACTTGGTGAAGGAGAGGAGAAAGATATGGAAGAATGTTTTGTGTTTACTTGTGCTCTTTTGAGACCGGTGTAAAGGTATACACAAGATTAGACATTGTGTTTACACAGAGACTTGTGTCCGTGCATTTGTGTTTGGAGTTTGGGGTTCTGCAGCACCCCCTTGGTGGTCACAGTATTTATTATATGATCTGCCCATCCATCCATTTATTGAACCCAGCTATAAAATTACAAGGGCTGGAGTCTGTTTCAAAAATATTGGACTCAAGATAGGAACAAACAGTACATGGGAATCTAGTCCATTGTAGGGTACTGCTTCTTTACAAATGTATTTATCATGGAATTTTATATATACAATCTGTTTTTTCACAAAATGACTATAAAATAGCATTTAATAAATTCACTCTGTTGACCATATGAATTTAGACTGCATTAAAACAACCATAATAAATTTTACCAATTTGAGACTTGGGGGAGGGTGAGCTGGAGGGTCCCATGAAGAGTTTTTTGCCAAAGGCCCAAACATCTCCGAGTTTCTAGAATCGCCTCTGCATGGTGACACAAATGTTACTGCTGCCATCTCACAACTCTAGAATCCTACATTCATATGTTGATTGAGTCACTTAAATCCTGAGTGGAATTTATATGTTCTTCTTGTGAGTGTGTATGACATACAACCCAGATGCTCAGGTTTTTAGCAGTGTTCATGTTAGTTTGACTAAAGACTCTAAATAGGCCCAGAGTGATCAATTGTTAGTTTGTCTGAGAGTGGACCCTCGGATGGACTGATGCATTGCATAAGGCAGCATGGTTTCCACCTTGTGCAATATGCTGCCGGGATGAGCTCTGGCTCCCTGAACAGTCTGATGATGAATGGGTGAACATTCTGGCAGGCAGGAGCGCTGACTTGTGCATATTGCCATTGCGAGGAAGACACGGGTAGGCACAAAGCTTGCAACTATGAGCTTTAGCTAAATTAATTTAGCTGTAGATCATCCTACATGACAACACCAAAAATTCAAAATAAAATAAATATGTCAGATAAAATAAATGGTAAGGGCACATAAGTGGTCTGCTTTTTTTTAATAATAACCCAACATAACAAATGTGACATCCTTCCAGCCAGGTAAGCACAGAAGCATTCAGAAAACAACCCAAATATACACAAGTAGTGTAAGACAGACACATAAACAGCATATACTGTACAAAAATTATGTTTTACTACAGTATTATTTATATTAAGTAATTCCTATTTTTACAAGAACTGGATGATGTAAATGAAATGTGTGTCTTTAAAAGTACTTGTGGATATTCATATTATATTTTAAAATAGACAGCTCTCCCTCCCCGTAATGTGGATTGAAAACGATCTGCTTCTTAACTTTTATAACACGGGCTAACTCTTCATTAGCGTTTTAATGATACCCAACCCACGTGAAAATGTTTTCGATATTCTGTAATAACTTAATTGCCTTTTATATTTTTATAAAACACTCACCCACCCCTATTAAAGTCTCGGGGAGACTAAAGTTGCGCCACTCTGGCCGGATTAGACTTCCTTAAATGGCTTTGAGAAGAAGTGCCCACTTATCGCGGTATAACTTGTCCAAAGGACGATTGTGGAATAACGGGCTTATTGTCGGACCTTGGGTAGCGTGACGTCTCTGCGCCGCGGGTTATTTCATTGGTCGCTGCAGCTGCTTGGGTGTCACACGCAGGACGCTGCCAACGCTGTCACTGTGATTACCTTCCACCTGTCGGCGACAGTGGACTTGGGAAGACTTGGCAGTGCCCTGATGCTTACAGTTTTTTCTTTTTTTTTTTTTTTATTTAAATTACTAAAGGAGACTGCTTCAGATAATGCCTCTCTCATGGCTCGCTAGCGCCACTCTAAGAGGAAATGTGCTAAATGCTTGACCGGAAAGGTCTATCGAGAGCGTGTGGTTCGCAGACAGACACTGTGCCTTCATCTGCTATCGTGCTGATGCCGCTACGTACCCGATTTGTGAAGAGGAGTTTGCCATGAAAAAGGTGGATTTGCTTGACTCGTATGTTTTGCTTCAGCCGTCGTGGGACTGGCAAAACGTGAGGCGGCATATTGACAAATGATGGGATACTAAAACATAAAAGATAACATGCCAGCATCGCCGCCCTCAAGCTATAAATGAAACAACAAGCACTACACGTTTAAAGCCTTCGTGAAACTGCCACACACTCGCTTGTTACTTAAAATTCATGCGCGGGGAAACAGGTAGCACTTTTGGGGGGGTGTTACACTCAGTCGCGCCGCGTCCCGTTTATTTATGCGCGTCAGAAGAAAGGAGGACAGCGCTCAGCTCATCCGCTCCTCCCCGAATGCATTACACGACCAGGACACGGATCTCCCAGCAATCGGCTTCCCGCATTTCACCTCCAAGGCAAATTTGCAGTGTGTAACTTGCAGGTTAAACAAGGGCACATCCATTTGTTAATTGATGCAATTACGCTTTACTAGTAATGGGCGCACTGGTCTCAAGGCAACCATCAATCAGCCCTCCACTGACCTGTCAGACCCTTTACATTCATTTCTGTTGGGACCATTTCAGGCCTAATAGAGAAAAATGGATACATCATCATCATTAATTAGGACAGTATACTCTTTGACCAGAGATCGGACTGCAAATATGCATCGGAAAGAAGGCGCCCCCAGGAAGAATGAATGGCTGGGGTTCCCTTTTGTCTTATTTAAGAACACTGGGGCGTCAAATTAAGAGAGTCCGAGAGTGTTGAGCACTGCGTGAGCTGACAGTTCTCCCCTTTTATGTGGTCAGACACCAAGTGTGCCCCTATAGCCCTGCAAATATCCATAACCACCCACAACCCATGTGAGTTCGGACCTTGGGAACTTGGAATTAAACAAATTCTGTCCTGTTTCTGTAATTGAACCAAAAGAAAGCAAAATCATTTGTTACTACACTTGAATGAGTCTTAAAAATGTGAAGTCACTCCAGTATCATAGATGCCGCCATGCTTATTATCATTCATGGGAATTAAAATGTAAGAAAGAATAGGTTATGATGGTTAAGGTTTTGGAATGGGAGCTTCACTTCCTCCCTTGGACTTGCTTAGCACGCCTGTGCCCCAAATTTAAACGTGTTTATGTATGATGAAGTAATTGTGTATCTTAAATAATACCGACATGGCGGTATGATAAAATATATTGTGCACACGTGTTCTCATCTGCCACATAACCACACCAGTGTTATTTACAAAATTTTGATACTACTATTAAGTATAATTATCAACGTTTAACGTTCTGGAAACGGGTGTGTTATTTAGATAATTCGCCATTTAATTCTTATTTTGCTTATCGTTGATCATCGCTGTATTGTAAATACAGCTATTATCTCAATAACTGTTATATTTATGGTCGTTGTCATGTTAGATTGCTGATATTTTACAAGTATAACATATTGCTTTTGATCAGAACATTTTCATTTACATATTTTGAAACTGCCCAGTGATAATAAACTTAAATTCTTATCATTGTAACTTTTTGTTATGTTATTTATTTTATGTGATATACTAAATATTATGATGTAATTGTGTAGTATAAAACGAATCTAAAAAGTTGCGCTCCTTGGCATCGTTCAGTTCATATAGAAATTCTACAAAAATAAAATAACTAATAATGAGGGCATATTTGGTTAACTTTGCCACACATTTTGTTCAGGTTTGCTTTTACTGTGATCAGCTTTACTATACTGACATTTCCGTAACTCGTCTTGTCATTACAAAGCTGAGAACTCGGTGTATTACAGAACTATGTAAGAAGGGGTTTCTTAAAGGATAAAGTGACCTGTTTGTTAAGTTCCATTCGCGGCGCATCTCAATTAGGATTAAAAAATGCGAGGCAGACCATCTGCAAAGCACTGTCAGCTTTCAGCTTTTGTCCTCTGTTGTAACGCACAATTGAAACAACACGACACAGGCGTGGAGTACACATCTAAGAAAATTTGTTCAATATGATTGGCAAAGACATTATTATATTCTTGCTCTCCTGTCGTTTCGGGATTACAGTGACGTCACCTTGATATTCTTCCATGGATGAATGCTACTGAACTATAGCGGCAAATAATACAACAAGGAGAGTCCTATATCTTGCAAGACTCACGTTACGCTTTTTTGATATCTGTGATTTTTCCCCCTTTCACTGAATTACAAACTCCATAAAGCACTGAAGTGCATATTTGATGGCAGCCTCCTCTAAGTGCAATCATCTATTATTGAGGAAAAGGCCATGCTTGGAAGCGCGTGTAAAAAAACGCATTTAGTGTAGATTTGGATACAATCGATCAGAAGAGTAAAAATATTGCTGATGGTAAAAAGAAGCGGCGATGTCTTTCTCGCAGTTTGGATATCCGTACAGCAGTACCTCACAGGTAAGGAGTGGCATTTCCTTTTCTGACCCGTTTATTAAGGTGTAAGAAGTGGACGCCAGACCCTCGGTGTTGCTCTCCTTTAAAACTTTAGGGTGCCGCGCTTGTTCGATTGCCTCTCATCCGTGTGGTGCGTATGGGCTGTGAAACTTCTCAGGACCTGCGATAATATGAATTCATTTATAGAGCACGTGTTACGCTATAGACAGAAGAAGAAGAAGAAGAAGAAGAAGAAGAAGAAGAAGAAGAAGGGGTTCAAAAACGGGTTTCTCAATCCTGGTAAAAACAAAGAAGCATTCGACGCTTTTATTAAATTACATTCCATTTATGTGAAAGGTTATATTAGAATCTGTTCATCTGAGAGGGAATATACAAATATATTCTTTAAATGTAAAGCAGGACTTAATGTTTTCAAGAACATGTAGTTGACAGAAGTAACTCGTTGCTTTAATTAATACATAATTATATTGCGCATAATAATTTGTTTCTCGTATTCGTTTTTGCTCAATTCTTATATTAAAATAAGACAGGCTAACTCCTGCCATGTACATAATGTGTAATAGTGTTATGCTGTTTCATAGACACACCGAATCAAAACGTATAGTGCCTTGTTCTTGAATTTATCAAATGATAGTGTTGTGTGTAACTCATGTGTAGGTGATGCTTTTTGGTATTTTATTTTAATTATTCCCTGCTCAGATATGATGCATAGGCCACCAGGAGATGGCTTTAGCAAAACACGTGTCTATGAAAGTGAAGTAAACGTCGGTACAAAAAAGTTTATGACACGGTGACTTCTTAAAATGGTCAATTGAAATAACCTAACATTTTCTGAAAGGTGTCACTTTTTTAGGTGTAGGGTGAAGAAATTGTTATATTCCAAAAGTTCCTGTTTGTTTTGTTACTTTCAAATCAACTTCATCACAATGTGCTTTTGTCTATGGCATCTTCGCACTAAGCCTAACTTCCACATTCATTGCAATTATTTTGCTGACACAAAGGGACAATGTGCGCGACTTTTTGAGAATATTGATCTACTCTTTTCTTTTCCTCTTGACAGTTTTTTGTATCTGCAAGCCCCAGTTCGTCATTCTGTGACTCTGCACCCAGGTCGGTGTCCGAAGTACCCTCAGGCACGGCATCTGGCACCACCGCGGCTTTCTGCTGTCCGCCCTACGAGAACAGGTTGCTATCCGGCGGACGGCCGGAGCTCAACGCCGCCCTGGGGGTCTACGGCTCTACGTACGCCGCCGCCGCAGCCGCGGCCACACACAACTATGCCAACTACTTCTCGTATGGTGCTGCAGACGCTTCGGCCCTCTATTCTTCTTTGGTAAATTCACGAGTTTCATTCAATTCAGCAGGTCCACGTGTACAGTTTATGTTGTCTCCTCGCTTCTAACTGTGGAGTAAGAACGAAATCAAGTCAAAGTCAGAAAGAATCGAGTGGAAAACGATGAATTCGGAATGACGTGTTTTAAACTGTGGCGCTTTTGAAAGTCAGTATAATGCATTATGGAAAACATGGAGTCAGATGTGAATTAGTTGTTTCGATGCGTGTAATATTACAGTTAAATATGTGTTTAATTCATTATCACTGGTAAAGTCATCAAGATAAAGTAGACGACGTCTGGGGTTATTTAACCGGTTATCTTTACAAAAGTTGTAGCTTTTGATGTGGGGAAATAAAATGCTGAAATCCACACAAGCATGCCAAAATTCTAAACTTTCTTAACATATAACTCTGATAAGTTAGAAAAGTATATTTGCGCATCCTCACTAAAGATGGACACTTCACATGAATAAGTTTTAAAGTTAATATTTTAGCATCGCTTTTTTATTTTCCCTCACTTTTTCGTTTAATTTTGGGGATGTTGCTGGTCCATTTTTCTGAATTAAGATCATTGTTCTTATAATTGAGTTGTCCTTTAAATAAATACATTTAATGGTAAACTATAGGTAGGAGCGCCAGATTTTATAACTGACTCACCTGAGAATGTTTTTGGTTCAGAACCCACAGTGTGACCTTAAAGACGGATCGGGGGGTCTCCACGCCGGAATCACCCAGTCTGCTGCCTATCACCCATACGACCCACCAATGGGCCATTATCATTACGACAGGTAAGAAGGTTTTGGGTGAAATGTGATTTTTGTCTTACCAGTTGCTGCCTTGAGAAGACCATGAGAATAGCCCTTTGTAAAAAAAAAAATACTCTGTTAAATGTATTACTTAGGATTTCATATATGATATTAATAAAAGTAAAGAACCAAGTCGTTATGTTATGCTAAAATTGGTGCAGATTTTATTCTTCTGTTTTCTGCCTTTATGTGTCTTCAAAAAATTTGATCAACATACAAAAAATACAAGATGAAGAATGTACGTGGTTACTTTTCTAGTCTTTTCAGTTACTTAAATTAATTACTATATCTCGCCAATAAACGCACACTTTCATATTTGTTTCCTTAGAGTTTCACCAGAGTTAGAGTTTAAAAGTTTTCCTGCCCCCCCCCCCCCCCAATTTACAAAGAGAATGCTAAATAAAAGGAAATAAATCTGTATAAGATACAAAATTGGTAGTAACTGCCTTATGAAACTATGTAAAATATTTTTGAGAGTTCATCTTTATTTTCCCTTAATAAGATATATTGTTCTGTCGAATTTGACGTAAATAACTGATTTATTTAATCTTAGGTACGGATCCGTGGACTTGAATGGCACAGTCAGACGTAAAAATGCCACCCGAGAGACCACCAGCACACTGAAAACGTGGTTATTTGAGCACAGGAAGAACCCTTACCCAACGAAAGGGGAGAAGATTATGCTAGCTATCATCACTAAAATGACTCTCACCCAGGTGTCCACCTGGTTTGCCAACGCCAGGAGGAGATTAAAAAAAGAGAACAAGATGACTTGGTCACCAAAGAATAAAACAGGAGACGAACGGAAGGATGGAATTGGAAAGAAAGACTCCGATTGCTATGAAGAAGACATCGCGAATAAAGGTATTTAGTGACGAGACGAACTCTAATTTGTTTCTTTAAATTATTTTGATTATTGGGGTAATGTTTTCTACCTAACTGCATTATTGAATCAACTGTGCAGTTTTGAGTCTAATCTTTAAAAAAAAGTATGACAGATCAAAAATGATGAAAAACGGAATTATCAACAACAAACTTGGAATAACTGACCAATAGTTGTGCCCCTCTTCCACAGCGGCTAACCACACCGTTATTATTATTCCAGTGATTACAGAACCCCATTATCGCAGTCACTTGTCACTTTAGACATCCCGATGACGTTTTAATATATGCGTAATGGGCATAATAAACTTTAACTGTTACTCAATACTGACCAAACCTTGGGCTGTTACCGTTAATACATTTCAAACTGTCTTATCGTTTTCTAGATTGTAAAGAATGTGTTGAAGAAAATGAGGCGAAGCTGAGTGATTTGGATGACATTGACGACGACGATTGCGACAAAGGTGTCAGCGATGCTGAAAAAATCTTCCAGGATGCGCAGATTCTCCATAGAGGCTCAATGGCTGAAACTCCAAAAGCCAGTCTCCCAATGCCGCCGGCTGTTACCAGCTGTCACCGGATGTCTTGTCTGAAAGGCAATCCGGGCTTCGTATCTGAAACAGCAGAAACTTCAGGAGGAAAGCTATCCGGCGTGGTGTCTGGGACTGGTTTTGTCTTGCAGCAATACGAAATCCCCCGAATATGGTCACTTGCACGCACAGCATCCAGTAGCGCCCTCACTGGCGAGGGTAGAACTTTTAAGTCTGACTGCCAGCTTCAAAGATCGAGGTCAGCCATGATTTCTGGGGGATCCTGCGTAGACATATGTAGTCCATCAAGTCACGACTCACAGGCGATGAAGGCTTTTTTATGTCCCGTCCTGAGCCAGAAAACTTCACAGCTAATCTGTCCCCCTATTAGTGAATCTGCGGGTACTCCACAGCTCTCCTCAGAATCCACAGGTATTTATTGTTCATCTGGTTATTAACACGAAGAAGCCATTGCTTAAAAATAACAACCCTTTTGACCACCCTAATCTACTTTTAGTCTTATATGTATGTTCCCCTGTTGGTAAGCTGTGTTCTGTATTTGTACCTACAGGAAAACAAATAATAATTATGATTGTAGTTATTTTACACGAATGTCCACATTTAAGTGTAAGTTTATTATTTACACCCTGAGGAAAAAAATGAAACGTAACGATTATTTGATTGAGAGCCCTTGTGGGCAGTCTCTAGACCTTCTGCAACAATACACAGCATGTAACACTAGCATATATACAAAACTAATAATCGTGTATGTGCAGGTTTTCCAAGGCAGTCGAAATCAGATCACGGGTTGTCAGAAACAATTGAGAAATGCCAGATGAATTATAAAGACATCAGAGCTACAGCTTTCAGACCCGTCCTGAAGAGATAAGGTGAGTTAACTCAAGCTCCAGGTACTTACAGTAATAATAAAGACACAATACGCGTTCACTAATTTAGTGACTCTGTTTCGTTACTTTTAAATAATGTAATTCTCTTTTTTATAGAAGTAGCATATCTGTATTAAATAAAGAAAATGGGTAAATAATATACTTGATCAAAATATACAACTATGGGTCGGCTGGCTTTAATGGGTTAGATTTTCTCAGCCCGCTTTGCAGGGTCACGGGCTTCTGGAGCTTATCAGGCAGGAACCAACCCTGCATGGAAAAGCAGATTATAAGCACATACAGGCTATGCTCCCCAGTACGGGACCAGCCGCACTGCAAACGGGGTACTGCGTACTGAACACAGCATCCTTAAAAATATGGGGAAATATTTTAGCTAACCCTGTTCTATCTAACAATCTGGTTGGTTCTCCGTCTTAATCCAGTACAAGGGGGCGGGGAAATTGACAAACTGAAGAATCATGTGTAAGGCTTTTAAATCATTATGGTTTCACATAAAGTGTATAGTGAAGTCTTAGCCTTTCTAACTTGCTGCCCTGCGCTGTTGTGTTTTCTCAAACGTTTAGTTCCCGTAAAAATCTTCACTTAAAGACCATGGCTAAAATGGGCCTTACCCAACTTGCCAAATGAACATTTTAGTTGTCGATTATGTGTTTTAATGATTAGATTGAAATGGCTAAATGGATGTTTGATCTTCTTTTCACCTCCACACAGGTTTCTGCGAAACGCATTTACTAAATGGATATTACAAACTGCCCCGCAGTTCTGCATTAACTTTCTCCCGAAGCTGTGAAGTGAGCACCCTGGAGTCTTGAAGGGCCTCAAAAGAGGCATCTCTGAACTTGGGCAGGTTTACAAGCTGCCTGGCGTGCTCATGTGCACACTGCTCTGGACCTGTCCTGATGGAAACGGACTTGGAATTTTAGGACGCACTGGTGCCGCGGCCATTTCAGCGTTTCATTAATGCACTGGACAAAATGTCGCTTCCGACTCTATTTATTTTTATGTTTTCATGAGTCTTCCTTCTGTACTTTGTTGCTTTATTAAATTGTCTTTCAAAGTATTAACAAGTGTGGATACTTTCAACCCTTTTATGTTTATCCCTTTATAGAACACAGCCTAAACACTGCAGACATGAGATAGATAGATAGATAGATAGATAGATAGATAGATAGATAGATAGATAGATAGATAGATAGATAGATAGATAGATAGATAGATAGATAGATAGATAGATAGATAGATTTGGTACACTTTATTTGTCCCCGAGGGGAAATGGTCTTTTCGCTTGACCTAAAAGGAAGGAAGCAATGTTTCGGCTGTACTTTCATGAGACGCCTATAAATATACGCCTGATATATAGGCCTATATATATATAAGTTCAAAGAACAGTGCGTTACTAGTAGGTCATAATTCAGTTTTGAGCCTTGATGGAATTTACAAGGAGTAGAGAAATCGTACAAGGCGTCCACATTATTTCTTGTTAATAGGAAGTGGCATTAAACACTTTCTTTACTGTTCAGACTAACAAACGTGGAATGAATGCTGCTTTGTTTCTTATATCGAGAAGCCGTTGGGATAATAATAATAATTGTGGTGAAGAAGAGGTCACCCTCAGATCAAATCAATAACGTCCATTCTTAGAATTCATCTGGAACGTCGGTGTCACGAAAAATACTAAACAACAGTCCGCAATTAAACCATGTGGCTCGGTGCACATTAGAGAAATGATGTGGAGAACGGGAGAATTATTGTGGCGATTTCATAAGTTTACCAGTAATGAATATAATTACTGTGGATTTTTTATTTACACCCCACCAGAAATACAATGTCTCTTATTTATGTCCTCCTGAGACACACAACGGTACTCAAATAATTTCAAATAAGAAAACGGTTGAGAGAAGTAGCTGTAAGAATAAAATGGAACTTACCGAACAATAGGTTATCAGAATAGTTTCTCTGTTAGAATGTTTTAAATCCTCTACTGTATGTCCTTTAAATAATTGCCCCTATGTGTCACATTTTAGTGGCACTTGAATTGTGTTGTGATGGATTGTACTTTCAGATTTATTCATTTTAGTATTCATTTATATTTTCTTGGGTGTTTGTCTCTTTACACGAATGCATGGATTTACTTTTCCTTATTCCACAGAAATAAAATGTAGCCTACGTGCCGTCAAACTAAATATATGAATATCTGCACAGTTCTAAGATTAAAATAAAACTCACGCTCCAGTCAGTGATTTATGTACTTTCTGTGGTAAAATGTTACCTTATTCTGGAAATAGCATTGCCGGGACAAGCTTATGCTTCACGCCTGTAAATGAAATCAAATATTTGAATCCACTCTCTTAAAACAAATGAAATAACACAAGATCAGCCCAGTGACTTAGACAACGTGTACCACTTTAAAGTTTAAACACTTGTTCACTCTTTATCTGAATAATGAGACTGATTCACACTCCGCTACTTTGATTGTAAAACATGCCACTTCACAAAGGAGTTAATTCTGTAAGCCCAACACTACAGCATATTGGGATGTGCACTCGGCCTCCATCTTTCTTACACAGTATACCATGTTTGCATATTTATATGAACAAATTACTTACAGTCTTTGCCGAGTGACTTGATCACATTCGAGCCTGAGTGTTGATTGAATAGTGTGTGTGTGTATGTGTGTGTGTGTTGATGCTAATGTGTGTTTACGTGTGCCTGCTTAGTGTTATTTCCACTACATTTATATTTCCAGTGCTGTGCATGTGATTCTTGGGGTTTAGGTCAGTATGTTTCATAAAGGTTCTGATATCGTAATATGTTATGTGTGTATGTATTTATATATGACTGTGTGTGCCCGAGGCATTATTGGGTAATGTGAAGGGACTTTTTAAACTCGTTAGTGACAGCAACAATTATATGATCAAAGCTTATCGGTTACTTATATTGCTGTGTGAGTGATATCAAAGTTAGTACATTTTGCCTAACCCGCAATTTTAAAAATGATTGCTTCTTCACCACTGTGCTAGTTTGTCACCTACTGTACAGATTTCTGAGAACAAAAAAGACAATCACGTGTTCTAACATTTCCGAAATGGCAAACTCTTCTGTTGGTGACTCTCAGCTTAAAATCGGCGAAATTAAGCTCCCAAAAGATAAACACGATTTCAGGTCGGATTTGAAGGATTAACGTTTGTAATAAAGAGCATTAGAGCCATTCAGAGCGTCAGAGGCACAGGGGAACGCCGCAGACGAACCAATGACTGCACGGTGCGAGCCTCCCTCCTCACTGCGGCAACCCGTGAGTGTCAGCAATTCCCTGTAGTTCTCATGATAATAAAAGAATCGTGTATTGTTTTGATTACAACAACTCCACTTTGTACTGCTTGATTACACAATTACACAATTATAGTTCTTTCAGGACAGAGAAAGACATGTTATATTGCGATCGACGAAGTCACGCCTCTTCACGTCTTCGAGGTAGTGGATTTGCTGTAACGTTCACGTGTTGCCGAGAACATCAAATCAGTTCGTTTTATCCACAAAATTAAACACCTTAAAATATAAAAAGAACGGTTTCTTTGTGTTCTCGCCAACAGTTGAAAACCATACTAATACCATACCAATAACTTCGGATGGATGTTACGCTATGGTAGGTATGAAAAGTAGCTTCAGTGTGAGGACCACGGACTCTGAGTCGTGGGTTCAAATGCCATTGCAGGTTGTTATCTGTGGTTGCGTTATTTTTCCTCCGGGTTTCCCCCTAAGTTGCTGAAGACTTCGCGGTTTTAGTTGACTGTGGAGTTGTGCCCAGTGTGATGGTGGAAGTGCGCGTGAGTGGGCACTGCGATGAACTGCCGCTCCTGCCTTATGGGCACCAATGCTGGAATAGGCCAACACGGCCCTTAAGTGGAGCAGCAGTTGAGAAAAAACAAAAACGGCGGGCGACGGAGTTAAAGAAAAGGTGTCATTCTCTGTAGCCTGTGTTAATTCATATTGAAATGAAAGGCAAGGTGTACTGTATCTGCTTTGCTGTATTAACATCACACACACTCTATCTCTATATAAACAATGAATGGTTTGAAATTCATTTAAAATTCTAAAACTTCACATTTAACCGCTGTTGTGCAACCGTGTTTGCACACGCAACAGAATAAAGATTTTTTAACAGCGTTTCTCAAATATTTAACTATTTCAATGGGCGCTAACAGAATAATAGAGGCAGACATCATGTTTGCTTAAAATACGGTGTTTACCGCCTTTATTGTTGAAACTTTTACTAATGCAGTGTGATATTTGCTCAACTTCAGCAGTTCCTTAAAAAATCAAATGTATTTACAGTACGTGACGCCGTTTTCAAGCGGTTTTAAATGCAGGTCCTCAGACAAAGTAAAAGCCAGAGCGGTATGTGGGGGGGGGGGGGGGGGGGGGCACATTGTGTGGGGTGAATTAAACAAGCACAATTTTTATTATATATACTTAGAAGAAAATTATTTAATACAAAGAAATGTGCATGTAGATAGATAGATAGATAGATAGATAGATAGATAGATAGATAGATAGATAGATAGATAGATAGATAGATAGATAGATAGATTCAAGAGCTGTTTGTATCAGGCAGGGCTTCCGATTTCCCATCAACTAAAATAAATCAAAGTACAGTAATCACATTTAACGTCTGCCATATTTTCATGACACATATGTGAAATAACGTATTCTTTTTGATTGCAATTAACAGAAAGTATGAGATTTTGTGTAACTTTCCTATATTACCTTCAACAATAGGATGCCTAAGATTAATCACCTATAATAATAATAATAATAATAATAATAATAATAATAATCTACTTTCCTTTCATCTCATTAAACAACAATAATAATATTAATAATAATATGTGACTATTCCCAGGCATCCTGTTGTTGAAGGTAATCCTTTCTTTACATGTGTACCTGTGCCATCTGTGATTAACAGAACACCCCTTAATATAGCCCAACATTCTCAAACCCGCTCACTCGTGTTCAGCCTTGCGGGATGGACAGACTGAAGACGCAGCCAATCTTGGCAGCAAGGGGAGCCAAAGCAGGAACGAACTCCGGCCAGTGTGCATAAATAATCTGTTGCCCGTAAAATGGTGTAGCTATTTTAAGAGCGTATATCAATATATTATTATAATTATTATTGTATTTTACACAGAGCTCCTAATGCTTTCAGAAGGCGCTTTACAAAGCAAACAAGATTACTTAAATTTATGAAAAGAATAAATTCAGTGCCTCAACATAATAAAATTGGGATTAGATAGATTTTAATAGGAAAGCGTTAAAGATCCATTTTTAATAATTTCAATTCGAATTTTAAAGCGGTGCTTTGTCCATCTCGGAAAGAGAACTTCACCTGCCGGTTATTCATCGGAGAAGCATTCATATTTTATGAAAGTATTTAGATTCTATCCCAGAAGTGACATATTGTCCTCTGCACGGTAACCAGGGAGCTAAAATGAAAAATACAAATAAACTAGATGGACTTTATTTTATACATTTTAATTAGATCTGTTCGTATGCCGTGCTAGTTTATGTAAATTCCCTTAAGCTACCCCAGTCCATTATTTATCACCATTCTGGCTTGAATGACGGCTGAATCGAGCAGATAATGAATATTTTTTCCCTGTCTTTCTTCCTCATCACACACGCGCAAGTGTATATATAAGTGATTCATGTATTACATAAAAGCTATTGGATTTTTTAGTCGAATGATAAAATTAGGCAAGTCTGAAATATAAATCCGTTAGACATTATATCTCCATTATATGCGGTAAAAATAAGGTTCAGAACAAAGAGGCAGATATTTGTTCAAAGTCTTGAGAGGGATTTTGCAATGAATGTGTTTGTCATTTGTTTTATTTGTTTGTAAAGAAAGATCGCTCTGGACTTTTCTCAGAAGTCCATTATAAAGTGCCGCCTCACCTTTCAAGGATCTTCTGCAACTGTTGCGCAAGCAGCCTGAATATATTGGCAAAGACAGAAAACAACAACATGTAATTTGGAGTACTTCTTCAAGTTAATGTATTAGAAGCTGTTATAATAAAACTGTTACAGTAAGGTGATATCGTCATAGCCACCATCCACTTCAGCGAGTATTGAAATATTTCTGTACAATCAGGGGACACTTATTACACAAAACTGCCACTTTTGCTGTACCACTGTTTGAATACAAAATGACAATACAGTTTACGTATACAGTGCACTTATAGTTATAGATCTTAAATAATGAGTTATATACATAACTTTTTTTACTGACATGGGTGAACAGACCTGAAAATGAATTAACAGAGAGGTATTACTACTAGTATTTACAGCCTTTTTCGTCTTCTGTGTTAAAGATTCAATAGAAGTACAAAACTACAGAGGAAAACCTTGAACAGGGGTAGTGATTATGTAATATACTATTATTGAGTCATCTCAGAGGTCATCCAGTCGCTTGAATTCCAGTTTTCCTTCTGAATTAGATTTTTCCATAAGGTATTACACAGATAGGGAAGTGAAAGCAAGAAGTCTTGGGGGGGATTTCAAATGTAAAAACCCCTTTTAATGTCACCTCACAATAGTAACACAATTCTTAACAAAAGTCAAATTTTATCCAGGACCCAGGGAGATGATGCCTGTCCTGGTTATTTGGTGCGAAGTAGAAACCATCCTTGAGTGGGACACCAGCACAACAATGGGCAGACTCTTACTGCAGATGACCATTGATGAAACAACATGTGTTATCACTTCTTCTAAATAACTGGGCCATCAGTTATAATTACTGAGAGTATGATCAGGTTTAGGAGGCCTTTCATATAATTCATTTACTGATTTACTACAAGTACTGACCTCAATCTGCAACACTCAGGGGCCACACAGCCTTCCTATGCATGAATTTGGAAATGCAGTGAGGTTCTGCACTGTACTTGTTAAACCTCTAGTTATTGATCACTATTGAAATTGGTTCAGATTTGCTTCTTTTATATGCCTAAGATGTAAAAATGTAGTTTAATTCACAGATGTTGTCAACAGTTGAAAAACAGAACATACAAAAAAGAATATTCATGCATTCTAGTCAAAATATCCATACTTCCATCCATCCATCCATCCATTTTCCAACCCGCTGAATCCGAACACAGGGTCACGGGGGTCTGCTGGAGCCAATCCCAGCCAACACAGGGCACAAGGCAGAAAACAATCCTGGGCAGGGTGCCAACCCACCGCAGTATCCATACTTCCATTTACAAAATATTACAACTATATTAAAAATAAATATAGCAGCTTTTAAAATAAAATATAAAATGACACTTACAATGGTGGTGGTAGTAAGGGACAGCATTTGACTTTAGCACACAAAGTTCCACTCCTGGCTGGGATGCCCAACATGGAGTTGGCATGTTGCGCGGATGTTTGTGTGGGTTTCCTCCAGTAACACTGCCTTCTTTTCACAGTCCAAAGACAAGCAGTTAGTTTGTATGGTACCTTTTAAATTAAACTCATGTGGATATGTGTGTGTGTGTGCCGGTGACACTACTGGCATCACCCCAGTGTAGGTCTCTATAGGAAAATTTAGGTCGGAAACTAGATGGGCAGATTGAAATGGATAAATCTGTATGTTCAGTCCCCTGGGTGGCACTCAGGGGAATCAACATTCACTCAAGGCACCATTTTATAATAATATTGTAAAGAGTACTTTATAATTGTTAATGCCTTTGGGAAAATATTTCATTAGTGTTTGGGTGGTATATTGCTGGTATCATTTTTGGCTTAATCTATCCGTTTTCTTTACCCTCCCTTATTTATGTTTACCACATCAAGACTCTTTGTGGTATTAACTATGAACTCAGTTGTGTTTCTATTAAAGTTCTAAAAAGCTCATTTGTCAGTTTCCTGACTCTGCTCTTTCAGCACATTGGAGGTTTCCCTTTCATTCTTTTATTGATGGTACCCAACCCACATGTCAATTATGTGCAATTCCATTGGACAACAGCAGGTGATGCTATACTGACTACCCATCCATTTCTTCATCCATCAATTTTCTACTTTCTAATTTTATCACAGAGTAGTACTGGGATAAGTAACCTCAGCTAGAAAGCTGGAACTAACCCTGAACAGAATGCCAGTCCAGTGAAGGATGATCCACTCCAGGACTTTTTAGATTTGCTAACCAGCCTTGCCTACATATCTTTGGGATATGGAAAAAAACTGGACTACCCAAAGAAAATAAACACAGAGACAGTGAGAAATGCACACTCCACGATTGAACCAGGATTTGAGTTCAGTCACTGGCACTGTGAGATGGGTCTGCTAATCACTTCACCAGTCTTGTTTGGTTTATTTTTCATTTTCATTTTGTTTTCATTCCTTTCCTTTCCTTAAATAGTCCCATATCTTTTGGGTAGTGGAATAGCTCATTTGGCCTGAGGAGAAAATATCAAAAATGAAAGGATAAACTCATATTAGTCATCATATCAGATCAACTGCAAGAAACAGAAGCAAGTTGTTGATCCTCCTTCAATATTTTTGGCAGAACACATTGTTATAACTCTACTAGATACCAAGCCACCACTTGACCTCACCGCCAATTCTGTGCTCTGCCAAAGCGGTCAGGAGAAACATCTATCAACCTCACTGCTTGTTAGGCTACAAATCAGCACTCTCATTTAGACCTATTAGGGAATGACACTCAGTGGTGAGGTGTGTGTAAATTTAAAACAAGGAGACTTGCCTTATGTGAAGAGAGTTACAGACACACATACAGTAGGAAGTTACCTTGTCCCAGTCTGAGTAATGTGGCAGTGTGTGTGCTTTGTTATGGACTGGTGGTCTTTCCAGTTTTGGTTTCTGACTTCCTCCAGGACCTACGGAGATAATTACCAACTCCTTATACTGGATAGTTAGATTTGAAAATGGAGAGATGGTTAGCTTCTCTGTATTTGACAATAATCCTTGTTGGACACTAACTCTATTCCTCTGAAGAACTGACAAAAAAATATTGTCTCTCATGTTATATTATATAATAATAATAATAATAATAATAATGTGTTTTTTCTCAGAAACTTTGTACATTTTTTGTACTAGTACACACTGTCACACACGTGTGAATAGGAGGCAGCTGAACGGCTTAAAGAATAATGGTAACACATCTGCCCAGGGGGCGGCGGGGTACACTAACTCTCTTTCTAAGTTCCCTGCAGACCTTTCCCGGGAACTCCCACCAGGAACCACTGCCTCAACTCGGGACGTGTCACTTCCGGTCCCGGTCCCGAGGATGACATCACTTCCAGTCCCAGCCCCAAGGACGATATCACTTCCCCCAGACCTCCTATAAAGCCTCACTCCCTTCCTCTGGAATTCAGTTCTGTTTTGGACTCTGGCTTGTAACCATTACTTGCTTAAAAACCCTTACTCTTTTTTGCAGCCAGGAACATATTATACGGGTGGCTGCCCCAAACCTTTGCGATGTCTGGTGTCTCTTTTTCTCACAACATATACATGCATAAATCCTCCATCCTGCTTAACCCAATTCAAGATCACAGGATAACAGAGCCAGTCCTGCTAATACTGGGTGCACAAGAAAGGAATTAATCCTGGATGAGGTGCCAGTCCAATCTAGGGCACATTTTACATACACACCCACACTCACATGCATAGATAGATAGATAGATAGATAGATAGATAGATAGATAGATAGATAGATAGATAGATAGATAGATAGATAGATAGATAGATAGATAGATAGATAGATAGATAGATAGATAGATAGATAGATAGATAGATAGATAGATAGATAGATAGATAGATAGATAGATACTTATTAATCCCAAGGGGAAATTCACATACTCCAGAAGCATGGTGGCAATTCAAAATCATCAGTCAGCCTAACATGGATTTTTATTTGGAATGCAAGTGAGAAAGCAAAGAAAAGTCCATGCACATGAAGGGAATGTGTGGACTCCACACAAGGACATTGGATGCCTTAGACAGCAGTGCTACCCACAGTGGCAACAATGGTGCCCCACTACACATAGATGAATGAATTGCAATATTCAATTTGAATATCCATCCATCCATCCATTTTCCAACCCGCTGAATCCAAACACAGGGTCACGGGGGTCTGCTGGAGCCAATCCCAGCCAACACAGGGCACAAGGCAGGGAACCAATCCTGGGCAGGGTGCCAACCCACCACAGGACACACACAAACACACCCACACACCAAGCACACACTAGGGCCAATTTAGAATCGCCAATGCACCAAACCTGCATGTCTTTGGACTGTGGGAGGAAACCGGAGCGCCCGGAGGAAACCCACACAGACACGGGGAGAACATGCAAACTCCACGCAGGGTGGACCCGGGAAGCGAACCCGGGTCTCCTAACTGCAAGGCAGCAGCGCTACCACTGCGCCACCGTGCCGCCCAATTTGAATATCTATGCATAATTTTTTGATATTGCTTAGTATGAAAGGCAGTATAAAATAACAATTGATTTTAATAATCAAGACTGCACAGGATATTTTAGATACTTCTCTCTGTTTAAGTCACTATACAGAATAAAGGCTGATAATGATATCACTCTTCATTTTACGTTTCAATACCTTTTTGCACAATATGTAGCTTGATGGTGGCAGTTTGCACTTCATAGTACTTAGTCATAGTGAGCTGAACATACTATATAAAATAATGCCATAGGGATTTCCACTACATTTTAATTGAATTACTTTATTCACACAATCTCACAGTGTACTGTCAGAGTTGTACTGTATGATGTTAATATTGGCACTCCGGCCTTGGTAAAAAAACTCACGCTGTTCCAGTGTGGTGCTGAGGTGTCACCCACTGCACTCGAGTCCCTATCCAGATGGTTTGTCGTGTGGCAGGTGTGGCAACACGCTATCAGCGCATGCTCCCAACCTCTACTGTAGTTAGCATTTAAGTGTTTCCAAATACAAGCAAATGCATACATTACTATTATTACGTATTATTTGGTTGACGCCTTTACCTAAGGCGACTTTCAACATTTGAAGTATATTTGGTTACATTTCTTTTGTTGTTCCAGTTGGAGCACAGGCAGGTAAAGTGACTTGCTCATGGTCACACGGTGTCAGTAGCCAGATTTGACCTTACAATCCAAGGATCTGAAAGTCCACCACCCTGACCACTATACAAAGTATATGTTAAAGGCACCGTAAATATTTAGACACACTCTCCTAATTATGACTTTATTCATCTGAAATATATATAAAGTATAAAAATACCTTAGATGTGTTATTTTCGTTTTCAACACTGTTAAGACATTTAAGATCACTGTGCAATTTCTGGAATAGAGCCATTAGTACAGAATTAATTAGTTGACAGTTACTGGCGTCCGCGCAAAGACAAGCTGCAATTTCTTCAGTTTTGCTGTTTGTAATTTTTCTTGACAGAGTGCACATATTCTACTCAAATTTTAACAGTGTCAGCTGCTGAAGTACCTGTGTATTTGTCAGAAAACAGGCCTCACAATAGAAAGAGTCAGTTTTGCGGGGTCCCTTGTGAAAAGGTAAAAGCGAAACAAGGCACAGGGAGCCAATGAAGGCTCAGAAATGCTGACAAGTGGTCTGGAACACTAGTTTACTGATTTCTCACGACCTTCGGGCTTAATGCCCATAAAAAGCTGCACATGCACATGCACTTGCTGACTTTGCTGACTTGTTCCACCAGGTAAGAGTTTCCATAGCTACTTGATGTCATCCCAGAGGTATACCGTGTGCTGCTGTCAAAGTTTTCCACAAGTGACTTGTACTTCTTAAGGAAAATCTATTATAGTGACCTCAAATTGGAGTATTGTTGGCTTTCATTCAAATACAGCTCATAATCAGGGGTCGAGCCATGTTTTCAATAAAGCAATGTAGGCTAGATGCTACAGAAGTGGACTGGAAATCATAAGAATGGAGGTTCAAACTACTTTAGTGCTACTTCATTACATGGCCCTGAACTAAACACTTCATCCGTTTTCATTTCTGTAGCTGATTTTATTGTAGAGCAGCACAGTAGTGTTGTAATTAACATGGCTAACTCAAAGCTCTTGGGACAGAGGCTTAGTTTCCTGCCTATATATTTCACGTTTGCCCTGTGTCCATGTGGGATACCCCCATTTGCCCCTGGTTTTCACCCAAAATCACGAGTGGTAATTATAAGGTTTTGAACCTGAAACTGAAAGGCATAATCAAGAGCACTGAATTTGTAAGTAGGCAATGAATAGCTCCTGTGCATTAACATATTTGAATTGTAACCTTCTGCCATTTTTAGTTGATAATACATTTCTTGTTTCAAAACCAAGTCAACATGAATGCTGAAAACCACAAAATCAAGTACTGTTTTATCATTGAATTTCTAATGCTAGAAAACAATACATCATTGGAAATGTATTGTCATCAGTCATGTCAGTCATTTTCCAACCCACTATATCCTAACACAGGGTCACGGGGGTTCGCTGGAGCCAATTCCAGCCAACACAGGGCGCAAGGCAGGAACAAACCCCAGGCAGGGCACCAGCCCACTGCAGGGCACACACACACACACACACCAAACACACACTAGGGACAATTTTAGGATCGGCAATGCACCTAACCTGCATGTCTTTGGATGGTGGGAGGAAACTGGAGCACCCGGATGAAACCCACGCAGACACAGAGAGAACATGCAAACTCCACGCTGCGAGGACCCAGGAAGCGAATCTAGGTCCCCTTACTGTGAGGCAGCAGCGCTACTATTATCTACTGTTATCTATTAAATGTGCACCAGAGATAAGCACTTTATATGTCACAGTCAAGTGATGGGCTGCAGAATTCTGTCATAGCAAGATGTCTCATGAAGATGACAGAAAGTCTGTCCTGCCTTTCACGCATACACTACAAACAAAATCACTAATGTGAAGCAAACAGTAAATGAAAGTCAAAGCAGACATACTGGAGATTATTTACGGGACCATTGAGTCCATCTTCATGAACAGTTATGTTGTGCCACATGAAAAATGCCATTGATTTAAGTGAGTGATAAGAAAAAGAGGAAACATCTAAAACAAAGCTAAAATTGAAACCAGAAATTTGTCCCGGCCTTCACCAAAGTTGATATCAAAAAGCTAAATTATGGTCAGAAATCAACATAAACTAGAAAAATCTCAAAGAATCACCTGACTATCTGCAAACTCATATGAGGAAGGAATGAAGATGGCAGTTTAAATGTCCTATGCAAAACAAGATGGCACCAATAAAAGATGTGAAAGTAGCCAAATATCTTTAAATACATTTCAAATACAATTTTAAAGAGCAGAATCTGATTTAGCAAACCTTCGCAGCATATGAGAAATTTCAAATAAGACAGGAAGATTTCAGAAAGGAAACCACATCACAATACCAACAACACAAACACATGTCACAGAAGCAAGTGAGAAGACGACTTCATTAATGGCACCCAAATAGACATTAATCTTCTGTCTACCTTAATATAACTTCTAATCACAATATAAGCTGTTATTGGATTTTCTATGGCAAAAAATGAAATAAAGAAAAATAAACTTCACACAAGGTAAGAAAAGAATTTAAATAAGTAGACAGATTATTGCACAAATAGACATGGCATAAAAAGCACAACAGATAGATAGATAGATAGATAGATAGATAGATAGATAGATAGATAGATAGATAGATAGATAGATAGATAGATAGATAGATAGATAGATAGATAGATAGATAGATAGATAGATAGATAGATAGATAGATAGATATGAAAGGCACTATACAAAAGAGATATGAAAACAGACATAAAAAGCACTATATAATAGATAGATAGATAGATAGATAGATAGATAGATAGATAGATAGATAGATAGATAGATAGATAGATAGATAGATAGATAGATAGATAGATAGATAGATAGATAGATAGATAGATAGATAGATAGATAGATAGATAGATAGTCTTTTTTGTCATTACGTTTAAAAACAACAGCAACGTGATCCTCTGATGCACCTGCGTAAAGCCCCCAAAGAACTGAGAGGCACGTTATTTTTTCACAAAGTTCCCCTCAATGATGACTCCCGAGTAAAAACAGTTTTTAAGTTCAGAGGTGTTGGTTTTTCAAGCCCTGTAGCATCTTCTAGAAGGGAACAGGGTAAAAAGATGATGACAAGGGTGAGTAATGCCTTTCACCATGCTGCTGGCTTTTCAAAGACATTTCTAGAGAGGACAAATCATGTCCGATTATTTTCTGTGAAGCATTTACCACTCACTGAAGAGCCTTTCTGTACACAGCTGTACAGTTCCATAGATACAGTATGTCAGATCACTTTATGCAGAGCTGTGGTAAAAAGTAGAGACGCTGCCTTGCCTTTTTGACCAGAATGGTAGTGCTCATTGACCATGTAGGGTCCTCAGTGATCTAGGTTCCCCGAAATTTAAAAATAAGGACCCTCACTATGTTATCTCCATTGAGTTTAAGATGATATACAGTAGGTCATCACAATGTCTACTGAAATCAATAACAACTCCTGTTTACTTTCTTACGGGCCATGCTCTTTAAAAAGAAAATGAAAATTTTGAATACAAAAAATAAATATAGACTTTAAAAATATTTTGTGAAAACAAAAGATAAGTTTTTGTATTTTTTTATATGAGCAAGAAATTATGTTTAAAAATACATTAATGTGTACAGGACTTCTGCCTGTCTGTATGAAGTTTTCATGTTCTTCCCATTTCTGTGTTGGTCTATCTCATAGTCATGCAAGTCATGTTTATTGGGGATTCTCATTTGGCCCTGTGTGAGTGTGCCCATGAACATGTGAGCTGCGATGGACTGGCACCTCACCGTCCTTGTGACAGAAGCTGTCTAGATAGCCTCCACGGCTCACGTTGCTCTGCTTGGAGGATGCTGTGTTTTTCCAGGTAATAAATTGGGCAGTATGGTAGCATCATTATTAACAATGCTGCATCACAGCTTCAGCAGCCTGGTGGACAGAATTGAGATTCAGTGAAGTACAGGAGACACTTTTAGCATCCTTAAGTTGGCACAGTATGAGTGAGTGAGGGGGGTGCTTGATTGTACCCTGGAAAACACTGGCTCTGCCTTGCACCTGGTGTTGACAAGATAGGCTCCAGCTTTCATGATTTCAAGAATAAACAGATGGATTTGTGCTTATAATAAGTGTTCTGGTCTCATCAGGACAGTATAAAGAATTTTGTTAAAATTGTCGGAAATAATAATTAGGTACTCTGACCTTCCTAAGCCAACACAGACAAATAATAATCACTGAAAAATATAGAACAAGCAGAGAAAAACCCAGCTGGCATGTAAATTTGCAATTTGATACCCCTTTTTCTATTACTTCAACTTGCAGGATTTATTTTATTGCATCCTTTCATTTAACTGGCAGGCATGTGTTGTCTTTCGAATAACATATATTTCATCATGAAATTTATTGGCCTCAGTATTTATTTCCATATTGGATTTTTGGTCTGTGGTTGTTCCCTTTTCTGTTGAAGAATTGTGCAAACTTTGTTTAAGTCAGTCTGTTTTTATAGGAATGCTGATAGACAGATATTTAAGTAACAGGCTCCTACAATTATCTTTCTGCCTGGATGTTGCTTCATTTCTTGTGTTAAACATAATGATGTTGGTTTGAATAAACTATGTCAGATGACAATTGTTTAACTATCTTATGCACAACCATTTGTTTTTTGTGAAACATTATTTTTGCTATGGAAAAATGATTTTTTACTTATTATTATTATCCATCCATCCATCCATTATCCAACCCGCTATGTCCTAACTACAGGGTCACGGGGGTCTGCTGGAGCCAATCCCAGCCAACACAGGGCGCAAGGCAGAAAACAAACCCGGGGCAGGGCGCCAGCCCACCACAGATTATTATTATTATTATTATTATTATTATTATTATTATTATTATTATTATTATTATTATTATAAAAGAAAATCCTGGGAGAGAAAGACTAGGGAGATGAGACGTGATCTTCACGTGAAGATCACGGGAGACACTTAAAAGACCCGCGAGACAAAAGAGATTGGCCACAAAGTGTCTCACTGGGACCTTACACATGAGACTTTGTGCCAAGAGATTGACCCAGGACTGTCTTGCGATGACGTAGAACATGAGATTCTTGCAAGACACGCCCTACTTACAACCAATATCAAATAAGACCACGGGCAGCAAAACACTCAGTCGTGTCAAGGATTTGAGCACACACAAATCTAGGGCTCTCAGCGCGTATAATGCGTATAAGGACAATACGTTACAGATAAAACGTCGATGACTAAGTGAAGAAGAAAGAGCAGCGTGGAGAAAAGAGACTCAAAAGCATTGGAGGGAAAAAAATGCAAAAAAGAAACAGAATAATCGAGGTGCAAATTCAGAAAATAAGGAAAGTAATAATCAGCCTGGAACAAGTGGAATTGAAAAAAGCACATCCAGTCAGGCGCAGAATTAAAAGACAAAGAGTAAAAGACAAAGACATTCACAAACGTTGGCGCTATACACATGCAGAGCAGGTTAGAGATAATGAAAACAGTGGAATTCAAAAGACTCAAAAAAAACGTAGGCACGAAACACATGCAGAGCAAGATACAGAATATGAAAGCAGAAAAAAGCGTAAGTGCCAAAACAAAGACAGTAAACATCGCATTAGTGCGAACAAAGAGAAATTATTACTCGGAGAAATAACGAAAAGGCGAATGGAATCAAATATATGGACATACTGTAGGTGATATGTCAGAAGAATGCAAATATTGCAAGGCTTTGAAGTTTAAGTCAGAGTATTTCAAAAACGTGTTTTACCTCACATGCATTTATTGGTTACTTTGCAAAAAAAATTATTAACTGCTGATGATGTAGATCGCTTTGTCTGTGCTGAAATTCCAAACAGAGAAACCTATCCTGAACTATGGTACAAAGTCATTAAACACATGTCTCACTGACCTCATTTAAAAGATTCAGCATGTTGGGACTCAAAAGATTCCAAATATTGTTTTTAACGAAGTTCTGAAATAAAAGTGAAACTAATGAAATAGCAACAATTCAAAGAAAAAAATAATCTTAATAGTGTGTATCCGGAAAACCAAACACAGGGGTTGGCAAGCAAAGCGAGCAGGGAGCAGTTTGATAATAAATTAAGTCAGTCAAAGAAACTCTAAGCAGTCTTTTCCAAAGATGCGTGTCTTCAAGAATCCTCTGAATATTCACAGGTAGAAAGCAGATCAGATGTTCGTAAGAAGCTCATTCCACAGCTGGGGATTAAAACTTGAGAAACATCATTTGGCTTTAGAACACCTGGGGAGAGGAGGGAGAAAACAGAAGACAGACTGGTGCAGAGCAAAGACTTGTAGGGGGCTCAGAGAAAGACCAGAGGTAAGGAGCAGATTCACAAAGAAACCTCTAGGTCAAGACAAGGGTTTCATATTTGATCTTTGCTGTAACTGAAATCATTGGAAGGAGTCTGGATTTACAAGTGATCTGATGAGCTGAGGACAAGAAGTGTCTTCTCTGGTGTTCACAGACTGTGTAGGCATTCTCTGCAAGACATTTAGCAGACTTGTTGGCAGGTCTGAAAAGAAGATGTGAGTACAACAGTCACAGTTTGATCACAGGTTAGCAACATAATTCACTTTGCAAACAAATTTACTTCCAGTACCATTCACACAATAAGAAAGGAGCTTATTTCCTGTCCAGAAGCATTTTCGTAAATTTCTTCTGCATGTGTCTGTTTGCCATTTCATATTTACAGTATATCAAGATCTCAAGTGAAAGAAAACAAATCACTGTTATTTACATCTTTAACTGGGATGCGTTAGTCGGTAGGTAACTGGGGGAAGCTTCATGTGTAGTAAGAGTTTGCTATGAAGAAAATAAAGTAATGTAGCACATTTTAGTGTGTGTTTGTGTTGGAAACATGCAGCATCTCCCATTCTGAAAATGTGTACTGCATTCCTCCGTGGAGATGTGAATGAGAGGCATAAATAGATCTGATTTTCCTGGTGTGGTATAGAACACATGCCATTCAAAGCTGCAGAAAGTGACACAGGTAAAAACGTCTGAAAGAGGCTTCAGGAAGCAGCCTTCCATCTTTCCCAAAAAAAAAAAAAACCTTTAAAACCCCAAAAACATTTTAGTGCTTTTCATGTTTTGCAATGGTGATATCTCCAAAATGAATTTTAATGTCAGCTTTAAGAAACTACACAATTCGAAACTTGCAGGCTTTGCTCATCTCTACAGGTGAGTAATTAACATGTGGCTGTTGTTATAGGTGACCTAACCTAAATTCTAATATTAAATTAGATTAGATTGGACAAACTATCATCCCAAGGAGATATTTAGATGCTTACAGAAACAGAAACATAAAAAACAAAAATACAGACGCACAGGACAAACAATACATTCAATCAATGGCTAGATAATTAAATAGATAATAAATATTGTGCAGAAATTACAACATGAACTTAAAAAGTATAAGCATTTAGTCTAGGGTGTCCAGAGGAAGCATTTAATTGCCAGATAGCAGTGAGCAGAAAAGACCCCCAGAGGCACTTCTTATGCAGACCGTGGTGGAATGAGCCTGTGGCTAAAAATGCTCCAAGACAGCTCCTCCTGGAGGAGAAGGAGGGGATTTTTTCATAATGGCATCTGATTTTGCCACTATCCTCTTTTCCACAGCAGCTTGCAGTGTGTCCAGGGTTAGCCTTGGGATGGAGTAGGCTTTCCTGACAGGGTTGTTCAGGCATTTTGTGTCGTTTGAACTGAAGTTGTTTCACCACAGCATAAAACAATACAATATGTAGATGTGCTTATTTTATTAAGATCAGCAAATCAACAGATATTGTGTGAATATGTCTGTCATGTCAGATGAACGTGGAGATTTAAATATTCCCTGCCATGAGAGCCCTTTTCACTTCACCTATGGGCAGTGTGACAAATTGGTCAACTGAAGGAACTTTGGCTCCACTGGCTGTTTGTGTTGATTTTAAATAAGCAGAGAAGGTGTTAAGGTCATCAGGCCTCAGGAGTTACTACACTGGTGGCCTTCTTCTTACAATCTGCATGTTCATTTTGCTACATGCCCTGTGCTTCTGATTTTTTTTGTGAAATTGTGTATTTTTCAGATCTTACTTGAAGTTCTGAGTCCAACTTTGTCAAGAGCAGTCTTTTAACTTGAAAATCCTTATTTACTAAAAGCCTCAGAAGGCAGTTTGAGTGTCAGCATAATGTATGTGTAAAATTAAAAAGTGATAAATGCATAACAGTTCAATACTTTGGAATACTTCAATACTTAGGAATATGGTTGACAAAGAAGTCATCAAGTGTCACTGTCAGCTATCAGTCTTGTAACTGTATGGAAGAAACACCCAGGATGGGATCTGAAAGTGGGTCAGCAAGTCTACAGTTGAAATAACCTGGACAAAGATTCAATGGCCTGAAGAAGAGAGCCCAGAGTCTTGACAGAAACTAAAGAAGTGACTATCACCCTCCATTTATGGTGATAGTACATAGTGGGGTCCAATGGCAGCAGCTGGATTTAGAGAAGTTTACGCTCATCTCTATTTATCCCTACCTTGTATGTTGTAGTTTAATAATACATTATTTTTCCATAATAATTTGTGACCTTTTCTTTGTTTAATTAGGGTAGGGGTTCAGCGGAGAGACACCAGTGATGCACCCTGCCATTCCATTTTTTCACTGATTATAAACCAAATATCACCCAGAATCCTTTGATATTAAACTTCTTATTAGGCCAAAACCCCACCACACAACTCTGAGTGCTATTAGCAAAGAGAAAGAAAAAGGGAAATGGAAACTAATAAAGCAGACAGTTTAAAAGCAAAAATCATAAGATAGACACGAAAAAGAAAAAAATGAATATGAATACAAAATGAGGATGCATTTGTGGTTTGGACGGATCGTTTATCACTTATCCTGTTTCTTATTTATTTTAATGTTGACATTTCAATCTTTGTTGATATTTCTTTATTTTTTCTTTATTGTTTTTTACGTTTTTTAAAATGAACTTATTTATCAGTTTCTACAGCTATGAAGACACATTTTTTGCATTGTTTTGTTCCTTTTTTATCATTTCTTTTCATTCTTGCTTGTTTGGAGGTGATGGCCAATTGTTCCCTCACTGCCAAGATGGCTGATGTATGGGGACATCATAAACCTGGTGTGATGGATGCTACCAGGTGGTGGATATGTGGTGTCATCCCAAGATGGCCAACAGATTATAATGTCATTGGGGTATTGGGATCTTGTATAATGGGCATTGCCATGTGGTAGGTGTGTGGCGCCATAAGCCAAAGTGAAATGGTCATTGGGGAACACTATAAGGAAGCACGAGTAAACCTTGAGCTTATGTGATCTTTTTAGAAAAAGTAAGACTCTATGATTTAAGGAATTCCATTTCTTGGATGCATTTTGTTGCACTGTGCTCCTGTTTCCTCTTTATTAAAAGTTGAGCGCATTTTCTATACTATGTGTTCAAAATGAATTACTAATATAAACATCATGTAATTGATTGCTTAAGTATTCACCACCTTAAAGACAGTATTTAGTAGATGGTCCCTTGTCAGCCATGACAGCTTTCAGTCTGTGTGCATGGGCCTCTATCAGCTTTGCACATCTGGACACGGCGATTTTCACCATTCTTCTTGGAAATCTATTCAAGCTCTGTCAGGTTGCATGGGGATTGTGAGTGAACAGCCTTTGTCAAGTCCAATCACAAATTCTCAATTTAATTTAGAACTGGACTCTGACTTAGCCTCTCCACAATATTAACATTGTTGTATTTAAGCTATTCCTGTGTAGTCAGGTCATTGTCTTGCTGGGAAACAAATCTTCTAAGGAACAATTTTTTGCAAACTGCATCTGGTTTTTCCACTTGAATTTCTTTGTATAAAGAGGAAGGCCTAGGTGAAGGTTTATAGATGCGTTGAGAGAGGACATGCAGGTGATGGGTGTAACAGAGCAAGATGCAGAGGACAGAAAGATATGGAAGAAGATGTTCCGCTGTGGCAACCCCTAACGGGAGCAGCCGAAAGAAGAAGAAGATTGTTATCCCCGACCTTCATAAGTCTTCCAGTGCTTGCTGCAGAGAAGCATCTCCATAGCATGGTTCTGCCACTACCATGATGGTGTGTGTTTAATAATGATGCATCTCTCAAACATGGCCTTAAGTTTGATACCCAAAAAGGCTCAATTTTGGTCTCAACAGACCACAGAACCTTCTCCCAGATGACTTCAGAATCTTCCACATGCCCTTTGATGAGATTTCAGGTGCATTTTCTTAACAGTGCCTTTCTCTTTGCCATTCTCCCATAAAGCTGGAACAGTTGCTGTATCCCTAGTCTGTCCAATCTGAGCTGTTGTAGCTTGTAACTTCCCATGAGTTTTCTTGCTGACCTCTCTAGCTAGTCTTCTTCTTTCACAATTCATTTGTGGATGGCCTGCTCTAGCTGATTTACAGCTGTGCCATACTCTTTCCATTAGATCGATTTAACTGGACTCCAAGGGATATTTTCTTGACTCCACCCTTGACTTGTGCTTTTCAATCACCTTTTCACTGAATTACTCAAAATGTTCTTATGTCTCAATAGTGTCAATGAGGCGACCATACTGACCCACCACAAGTTGGCCTTTCCACATACAGGAGCACTTAGTCTACAATCAATTGAAACCTCAGACAGTTGATCTCCAATGAACTTATTTTGGAATTCTAAAGCCAATTGGCTGCACAAAGTTTGTCATTAATGCAATTCATTATTTAGTGTTTTACCTAATAAATTGAGACCACTATGCAGATATTTCTTGTTCATTTTGACATTAAAGAGTCTTTTTCTGTTCATAAGTATAAAAACTCCAAATTGAATCCACTGTGATTTAGTGGATATTAATTATAACAATAAAATAAGAAAATTTCCAAGCGAATGAAAATATTTTATAGGCACTTATATGCATATGATGCCTGGAATAACTTTAACAAATCATTATACAAGTTACACGTCAACAAATGAAACAAACGAGAGAACAATAAACGACTTGCTTAACAAAGTGCAGCCATTTCTGGTCTAAAATTGTGCCAAATGAAGAATATGCATTTGCCACTAATATGAAGAATGTGCCATTACCATGGTGGAATTCAACTGTTCACACTCCCCTCTCAGCTCTGATAGATACTGTCTCCTCTTCGCAGATTGAAATGTTATTATTGCAGTCTGGATTACAACTTTCTTCCGGATTCTATGTCAGCCAGTTACTGCACTTCCGGACTAACTATGGTGTTTTTCACCTTATCGCTTCAAGATGTTCCCAGACTTACGGTAAATGACGTAAGTCGCATTATTCAAACATTGTGCCAAATGTCAGGAGCTAAAAAGGAAAAGGGCTTCAAACTATATATTATAACTATAATCTATATCCACAATTGCGAAGGTAAGATCCGGAATATTAAAAACTTGTGTCTACTATGAACTTACTTGGGACAAATATATGATTACATTTGGCTTATTTAAAAAAAAACAGAATCTCAAAAATTAGCCATTATAACATGAGTCAGCTGGACATCTTACCTTGTATAAAAGCAAATGTCTCTGTCTGAGCCAGCAAAACAGCGAATGCCAAACTGCTCCTTCACTGTAAGGGTCTCAATTGGTTTCCTTAGCTGGAGGATCTGCTCTCTGCAAGACACGTTTTCATCAAGTGCTAGATCGCCAACTTCTGAATCCGGAGCTGAAGCGTAGTCATGGTCCTTGAGGATTTTATCATCCTCCTCCTCGCCTGGTGTGTCATCCTCCGTCGGTCACTGTCTCCTTTCCCAAGGGCCCTGGTTTTGAAAGTGGAATGAAGAAATTGTTCCACGAAAAACAACACAGGAACCGCTCCCTTCTTCAACAGTTACCACCCATTCTCAGACTCTGGCTTGCAAAAATCGTCTTTTTTTAAATGCCAGCTACAAAACTCAGGTATGGGAACTAACCGTAAAACTCTCTCTCCATATAGCAACAATCTTTTTAGATCCTTTTAGTTTCTGCATCAGAGAGAAATGTATGAAAACTAAGTACCATGTTGTTCCTCCTGGAAGCTCAACATAAAGGTACACAGCAATGTTCAGCTATAGAGCTATCTGTATGCTGAAACTTAAACTCCTTTTTCTCTGACAATTTCACCACTAAACAAAAATCAGAGCTGCAGTATGGACAACGGAAGTGACTGAGCTGGCTGAGATTTCACCAGCGGTGCATCCAATGAATGGGAGTATTTGAGGCAGAAAAGGTGGGACAGGGCAGTAGTAGACCAAGTAAAGAGAGACAGAACCATATACTGCACTGTCATGCCAAGGCAGAAGAAAGGATACAAGGAAATATTATGCATTTGCACTGGATGCCTTGGAAGACCTAGGGCCAGGAACAATCAGAAAAACGAGAGAGAGAAAGAGAGATGGGCAGCCTGAAGCTTTGACAAACTACAAGGCCAAGTTTACATTGGGGAAGTGAGTAATGTCAGGGGATCCATCAATGGAAGGGAAAGATACAAGGTTAGAGAGAGAGAATGAGATTAAATAGCAGTTAAATTAAATAGTAATTTAATTTAGTTTATGCAGTTTATTTTTCATCTGCATATTTAATGCTTTATGTACTTATTTTGTTCATCCCCTCTCTATGACTGCATCATTAAAACATTTTATAATTTTGAACGGTTTGGCTTTCTCTGCTTTACATACTGTAGCACCCCCTTTTTGTGACACCATATACTGCACTAGTATGTTTTCATTCATATGACATAGCAATGGCTTAATCATAATTTGCTATGTAGTATTACTACCCCCTACCACCCAGCAGTCACTATAGTTTACGAAAAACATTGTCTCCAGGCTTGCATTTCATATCAGTCTAAAACAAATATGATAAGTAGAGTTCATGGCTAGATCACACCATGACACGGACCAGTTCCTCCTCTTAATGACAAATGCCTCCATAAAACAGTTGGCTAAAGCAGATGATTAATGTACAGACCCCTGCATTAGGAAGTTTATAAAGTAAAGTTTTCATGTTGATGGCTCAAAGTTCAAATGTTGATGAGAGGACATCTTACACACTTCATTAAATTTCGTCAAAGGGCGCAATGAAATGTGTGCAGGACATTGTTCTCGAGAATGTATTTCCTCTGGAATTTCTGCTCACTGATGTCTTTACAAGTCCTTGCTAATGAATTTTGTCAAAGATAATTATCAGCTCCAAAGAGTGATCCGAGTGTTGATGAAAAGCTAGCTTTGTACAGAAGAGAGATGTTATGTTATGACCCCAATACTTCCTGTGACCCCAAAATGACCCCCCTTGTGTCACTGCCCTGATACTACGGGCCAACACTGGACTATTGCCTCATCCTCTCGCTCTGATACACCAGAGTGCTGCATCGTTACCTAGTTTATTACCAAGAACAAGAGGCTGTCACTTCATTCATTGTCCCTGTCCTAATTAATTAACAGGGACTTCACTGGCCCAGCATTCTGGTGGAAGAAGCATAGCCACTAATTTACTGCAATATATAAACGCTACAGTTTGCACTTCAAAATGTCATGATACTGGCAGAGAATTCCCTGTCCCTTTTAATATTAACATGATAGAACTTATCACAATTGCTATATTATAGATTTAGTTTAAATCATTTTATTTTGCCCTTCTGTTAATTTATTTGCATTAAGCCTTTTTTTGTAATAATGTGCCCAACTCTTCTCAAAGCTGACTCCTTCAGTGATGTGCTGAGCACTCTTCTATTAATTCATGGTCCCACTGACTACAATACCCTCATGCTTCTCTGACAGCCAGGCCAGGCAAGAAGGGCAGGTTATATAACTTGTCTGATGCACATGCAATGTTCAGATTATAGCCTATAAGTCTTCCAAAATTCATAATATGGAATATGCCAGCTTTCAATATTTATGATGAGGGCTATACTGGCTTTCAATATTCATCATGTGGTCTGCGCCGACGTTCAACATTTATGATGCGGGATATTCCAACTTCCAACATTCCAAGCTTTCAATAACCATAAACTGGCTTGGGCGAAATTTCAGAATATATTTCCAATGGGCAGCATGATGACATTTAGTTATACTGAGCCAAATCTGAGTTTTAAATTAACTTGACATACAAGTTTTCAGGATTTCAGAAGAAAAACTAACATGGCCACCAAATGTAGATAGATAGATAGATAGATAGATAGATAGATAGATAGATAGATAGATAGATAGATAGATAGATAGATAGATAGATAGATAGATAGATAGATAGATAGATAGATAGATAGATAGATAGATAGATAGATAGATAGATAGATAGATAGATAGATAGATACTTTATTAATCCCCAAGGGGAAATTCACATACTCCAGCAACAGCATACTGATAAAAACAATATTAATTAAAGAGTGATAAAAACACAGTGCAAGTTAAAAAGTGCAAGGTGGAGAGTGCGAGGCAGGTAGGTATAGCTGTCAATAACATTGTATAATGTTACCATTTACCCCCCCCCCCAGCTGAAGCTGCTCCTCTGTCTGGAGATGATACTGTTCAGTGGATGCAGTGGATTCTCCATTATTGACAGGAGCCTGCTCAGCGCCCGTCGCTCTGCCACAGATGTCAAACTGTCCAGTTCCGTGCCTACAATAGAGCCTGCCTTCTTCACCAGTTTGTCCAGGCATGAGGCGTCCCTCTTCTTTATGCTGCCTCCCCAGCACACCACCGCGTAGAAGAGGGCGCTCGCCACAACCGTCTGACAGAACATCTGCAGCATCTTATTGCAGATGTTGAAAGACGCCAGCCTTCTAAGGAAATATAACCGGCTCTGTCCTCTCTTGCACAGAGCATCAGTATTGGCAGTCCAGTCTAATTTATCATCCAGCTGCACTCCCAGGTATTTATAGGTTTGCACCCTCTGTACAGTCACCTCTGATGATCACGGGGTCCATGAGGGGCCTGGTCCTCCTAAAATCCACCACCAGCTCCTTGGTTTTGCTGGTGTTCAGTTGCAGGTGGTTTGAGTCTCATCATTTCACAAAGTCCTTGATTAGGTTCCTATACTTCTCCTCCTGCCCACTCCTGATGCAGCCCACGATACCAGTGTCATCAGTGAACTTTTGCACGTGGCAGGACTCCGAGTTGTATTGGAAGTCCAATGTATATAGGCTGTGATTTAGGCTGTGAGTTTTAAATTAACTTAACATAAAGGTCTATTACACCTAGGATAAAATTACAGTACCATCAAGAAAAAAATGGACATTTGAGGAAAGTGCAAACTCCACACAGACAGTAACCAGCCCAGTAATAGAGCTGTGTAGCAGCTTTAAATATTCAAAATGCAGAAAAAGCTATTTTTTTTATGATGCAGAAAAATACAAGATGATAGTGTCAGCTATGTAAATTAATTATGTCGGATGTAGCAGCTAAAACTTTTATTTTGTACAATGTGACAACAATTTTCAAAACTGTTATTGTTGACTATGCTAAAAGTAAGAAGAAGAAAATAAAAGGAAGTAGTGAAGGTTTGGGGACCAGCCAGTACCTTGTTATGGATGTTTCTTGTCCTCAAATGCATGTTCCTGGGCTTTTTTTGTGACAGTCTCTATGAGCTTTGTGCTCTCTCTTACCTGGTTGACAAGTGAACCCCTAATTCTGGCACTTCTGCTTTTTAAGTGTCCCGTGTGGTGGAAGTGGGGAGACCTACTGAGATGACATCAGTGGACTAAATTGTCTGAGTTGTGGATGAAAAGGAAGAAGCAATTAGTGGTTTGGGAGCCCTTACCTCTGAATTATTAGGTGGATGCCTCCAATTTGCACATATGCAACACAACCTACAAAGCGAATTATGTGATAAATTAAAGCATTCAGTATTTAGTATGAATTCAATGTCTCCTTCTCTCAGTCCATTAATTGTACTTCCTTCCAAACTCGTAATATGTTGTTTCTATCTGTAACGTTAGTCATCCAATGAAATGACACTTTCGAATGTCCTAATATTCTCAACCTACCCTTTATTGAGAATGTGCCATTCAGAAGCAAATTCAACATCAAGAAACTAAAACTGGCCAAAGTCTCTAATACAATGTAATATGCTGATAAACTTATAGAGATTATGATTACTTCAAGTTGTTGAAACTAAAGGTGGTCCTATAGATAACGGAATCATGGGGTGAACTTATTTTTTCACACTAAGCTTCTGCACACTTTTGCTGAAAGTTAAGTTACATGTTGTTTAAGACCTAAGGCTATATATTAAATTTTAGAAGACTAGATGATTGCCCATTCTATGTAGATACTGAATATTGTGATGGTAAGTGGGATCATGTCACACTCAGAAAAATGAGAAGCAAAAAGATACAAAAATATGCTGCCTTAGTAATATAAAAAAACCTAGAGGGATAAAAAAATGGTAAAGTCAAAGCACAAAATAAACAAAGGTAAAACAATGAAGCTCGCTGTCCTTCTGGGCCTATTTTAACAGACTTGATCTCCATTCTATCAGGTGGTGTGGCACCACAGTAAACCTCTATTTCTTACCTTCCTTCACTGTCTACTTCTTCCAAACCCTTGTCCCTCTTTCCCCTATCAGATGATCGATCACCTCCTTATCTTTCTAACTCTGCACTAAACTGGCCTCTGACATGGAGGCAGCTTTATACCTTTCTCTAGGTGGAGGCGGAGTGGTGGCTCTTAGGCTAGGGATCTGCACTGGTAATCGGAAGGTTGCCAGTTCAAATCCAGTAAATGCCAAAGGAGACCCTGCTCTGTTGGGCCCTTGAGCAAGGCCCTTAATCTGCTATTGCTGAGCACTTTGAGTAGTGAGAAAAGCGCTATATAAATATAAAGAATATTTATTATTCTCTAGGTCACTTTTGGCCAAACCATGGAATCACCTGCGTGGTCATGGTCAGCCATCTACTTGCCCCAGAGACTTTTAAAGTGACTCCTGATGTCCCTACACTCAAGAGTTTTCTGTTTCATTAGAGGACATGGCTCTTCTGTTCCTCCAATATCTGGACAATCTGAGAGATCAAACCTTCCCTTTAACGATTATGTAATATCTAGCAGGTAGATGTTTTCTGTCATCTCTCTCTCTCTCTCTATTTGCAAAGAGAAGCTCAGGTATTTTAATCAATCACTATGTTTCCTGCCCCCTAGTGTCCAGGGGAACACCACAACGGTTTCTTCTAAGCTGCTTCTCTCTCATATACGCTTATAACATTCAATGGCATACAGCCCATACTGTATATAGTGCATATTGGCCCCTGTATCCACACACTAGCATGCGGTTGATATTTCCTTCTTCTCTTTTCTCCTGGTGGCTGTCTGCTGGATGTGATTCTGTTCTATGCCAACCTAGTGGTGCCCTTTCCCTTTGCACAGCTGGAAACCCCATAAAAATTAAATTGAAGAAGGATGCCCGATGATCTACAGACAAAAATGCTGTCCTTATTGTAAAAATAAGACTCAACAGAGAGGAAGAAAAGAGGATGAAAATGTAAAAGAACGTAAGAAATACCATGCTGCCACACTGAGCTTGGACTGTTCCCTTTCACATTTCCTGACACATAACCAAGATACATACCAATACAAAAGTGAGCCACAGTTGAGAAGGAATAGATAGAATATCTCAGCAACAAAGAAATGAGCCTCACACAAGTTAGCCCACACATTTCCACCAGAATTGTGCAAGCTGATTTTCCTTAAGGTTTTAAGTGGAATCTGCCTTACAGCTTCTGGACAATTCTTCTGATACCATTTTATCTAGGGCACGTTTTCAAGGTTTATGAAGGCTGAAATAGTGAAGATGCTTATAGCTGTCCGCTGAGACTTGTGTTGTCCAAACATAAGGAGTGCCGGAAATGAACATTAATTCAGAATGGCCATGCCTTGCAAGTGGGAGGATTAAAAGCTTATGCTGTTCTGTGATGGTACAGCTGAAGATGAATGACCTTTCCCAGATGACCACCATAGGTAATCTGTTAATAAAAGGGGACTTAACAAAGCTTTCTGAAAGGATCTCATGTAAGTGTAAGTGGTCTGTAGTTAAGATAATGCTGAATAACCCAAATGTAGGAAAGCCAGGCTCAGTACCTCAGTACACTGTCTGCTCCGTACATGGAGAGGAATTTAAATGAACACCAGGAAAGATCCTTTGGTATTCCCAGTTCATCTTATCTATATTACATTTAATAGGAGGAGAGAAGTAAGGAAGTTGATGCTTACTGCACACAGGAACCTGAATGAGAGGAGATGGCCAGGTGGTCAAGAGTCCCCTTTTTCTGACTTAATGCTAAAACGAATATGGCATTGATGTCAGAGAACAACACAGTTGAAGCACGCTTGAAATGGAAGTTTGACAGTGTAGCTCCATTGGTTCACATCAAACTTTCACTGTTACATTTTAGATCTGTTATTTCTGCATCTAATCCAAGTGAAATAAAGATAAGTGCCTCTTTGTGTGTCCTTCTGGTTGCTATGTCTCGGCAAAAGATGGAACATCACAAACATTTTAGTAATAAAAGACATTGCATTTGTCATTCAAAAAGATGGCATATCAGAGACATTAACACTGCTTTGATGAATCCCATACTAAATGCATATTCGGTAACTGAGACATATGCATATGGTGTACTGCAGACATTAATGTAGGCCTCCACAAACAAGTTGTATTGAAGCATAGATCAGGCCAAGAGGATAAACCATTTCTGAAGCTTTAAGGCACCAGGACTCATCTTAGATTTGGCTGTCTGGTCAAATTAAATAACCAGAAAAGAAGGGCATTGGTCAGGGAGGTGACCAAGAACCCAGTGGTCACTCTAACCGAGCTTCAGAAATCATCTCCTGAAATGGGAGAACCTGTCAAAAGGTTAACCATCTCAGCAGCACTCCATCAATCAGGTGTTTATGGTAGAGTGGCTAGACAGAAGTACATCTTGAGTAAAAAGCATATAGCAGTTTAAAGAACTCAGAGAGCATGGGGTGAATGATTCCCTGGACTGGTGACAGAAAAAATGAACACTCTGGGTAGAAATTCAAGCACTATGTCTGGCATAGACCAGTTGTTGTTTATCACCTACTTATTACTTACAGAGAAGTTTGGTGGTGGCAGCCTCATGTGATGGGTATGCAGGGAGAAGAAGAATGGTCAGAATTGAGGGAAGGATGAATGTTGTCAAATCCAGAGGGGTCATTGAAGAAAACCTGCTCCACAGTGCACACCACCTCAGGTTCACCCCTTAGCATGACAAAGAGCTGAATAATACAGCTTTAGTGGCTTAGACATAATAAGTAAATTACTATCTGTGGAGAGACCTGAAGATGGCAGTTTACACACACTCCCCATTCAGTCTAATAGAGCTTGAGAGGATCTGCCAGGAAGAATGAGATAGCCCAAATCCAGGTGCGCAATGTTTGAAGAGACATACGCAAGACTCAAAGCTGTACTTGCTGCCAAAGAGGCTTCTACAACATATTGAATGAAGTGTCTGAATACTTGATGAATGGCAAATTTCCGGTTTTGATTTTTAAAACATTTGCAAACCATTCTGAAAACATGTTTTCCCTTTGTCATAATGGGCAATCAAATGTAGAATTATAGTCAAAATGGAAAATTTATCCAATATCCATAATATCTCCAACACAATGAAGTGTGCAGTAAGTGAAGGGGTCTGAATACTTTCTGAATCCACTGTAGCTCATTGTGGTGATACATTCATAGCCATATATGAAAGATTGCTGCAGGTGAAAAACTGCAGTGTTCAGAAAAGGTAACCAGCTGAGTGCCTCCAGTTGAGAAAGAGTTTGTTTAAAATGAGCTTTTGTAAGTTATACAGGAGCTGTCAGTGTGACACCGTCATTACAATCAGAGATTACATCTTTTTAAGGTTTGTTTTTATTATGTAGTCGCACCCTTTTCAGCTGTCATTTACTTTGACATGGCACATTGTCTACAATACGATAATCACACAGTTTATATCATCTGAATGGCTGAGTAGATTCCCCTAGTTCTGTGGAGGTATTGAATGTATGAGCAGGGTTCAAATTTGGGAATAGTATGGGTGTATATTCTAGTACCTGAATTATAGAAAGGAAATTGAAAACATAAACAAAAATGTAATTACATTCATGAATCATGAAATGAAAAATGGCATAAAGTATTACAGCACCCCTCTCCCACATGTCCACCTAGCCTCAAGTATTTGGAGAACATCACTAAGGTCAACACAACCTTATTTGTATAAATCATTTGTTACTCAGGAATAACTTTCATGAAAGTCATTCCTGGTAAACTAAGCAGGTGAAGCTGGAATCATAACAATCCTCAAATACTACGGGCTCACTTCATACAACCAGCTCAGATGCCACCTTGAATCTTCTTATTTACACCTTTGGGACTGCTATTATGTGATTTCTTTTTGTAACATTTTAATTGGCCTTTGTATGAAAAATCCTAGCTAATTATGATAAACTCGTTTGATCTAAATAATTGTGTCAGGAGTACAAGTAGCATTCCAACTAGTGAAGTGGCACTTTCAGTATTAAAAACAGAAGCTTTGTAATCTATAGATAGCAAATGTTTCTGATCCATGGCCTCAGTCACCTTCTCAGACTGATCATGTGAACATTAAAAGCCATCAAAACATGTGGCATATCTCAATGGGATTCACTCGGTAAGGTTTTATAAACAATATGCTTCTCAATCTTAAACACATGCTCCTTGGGCTAACATATCCACCAAATGCATGTTTCCTTAATTAATAACTGAGTTTATTGAAATTTCTACTTTTTACAATCATATACTGTGGCCCGTAGGGGGCATTACGGTGCCCCAAACCCCAAACACAACTGCACCAAGACAGTACCAGGTTCAAAACATATATTGTTTTATTCAAGAAATACCTTTCATAGGCCCCTCTTCAATGAACACAACATTCAGTTGAATTCTTGCTCCTAACACTCTCCTCTTCTCCCATGTAGCCTTGTCCATTTCCTCCAGACTCTGATGTGCTTCCTTGGTGGAGTGTCTTTTTTTCTGGTGGACCCAAAAGTACTTCCAGTGCCATGGTGTTGAATGATGGAAGCTCATCCAGGTCAGGCAGAAGTACCACAAAACAGGGAGGTCTTCTCACAGCAGCACTCTATGGTGGCACCGATGGATGAGACCAGGCTGTTCTTCCAGACTACAGTACTCAGTATGCCCTGCGGGTGTCCAAATGCCAGAGGAACACTGCCTTCCATTATGTTTTCACACTGACCCGGATGAGATTCCAGGCCATCTGATGGGCATCTACAATACTCTCTATATTAGGCATATATTAAAAAGCAAACTAGTTCTTTCAGTATTTACAATGTTCATTCTTCATGCTGACCTGAGTATAGCCATGGAAACAGAGGATGTAGATGAAGGTTGTACATAAAACAGGAAATACAGAAGTCTTTAAGTGCAAAGAAAATACTGAGATTGACAGAACTAAGCAAAGCTCAATAATTTTAAAATAGTGGCCTTTTAGTGGTGACATTAAGAAGAAATGTTAATTTGTGTGACAGATTCTTCAATGTTTCGGTAATGAGTGCATGCATACTGACATCCAATTGAAACCACACTGACAGAAGCTTTGTTCTGCAGTTATAAAAATAAATATACTGTTTATATAAATGAATAAAGTTAATTTGTCAAATTGTACCCAAAGTATTTGGACTTGACTCTTTGATTTGCATTGACAGGGAGCACATTTAGAGTACATTATCTTCTCTGCACTGTCCTTCAAAGTTACTGTGAATGATTTGGATGAGATTGAAATTCCAGCAAAATTAAGTATTTCATGCTGCAAAAACATTTTTTAAATAAATTTCATTTTACTTTTGGCAAAATGCGTACAATTTGCACAAGACATTTAGTTCCTGTCAAGAATAATTTTCATGCATTGATTCAGTGAGCGTCTGCATGATATTTAGTATTTAAATAAAGATATTCTGAAGTATGTCTAGCTTCAACTAGGATAAGGCAGATAGGTCACCGTGAACATGTCACCTGCTAACGTATCGGAAACTGCAATTTTAAAGGCTGGGGTTGTAGCACAGATTTATTTAAAAAAAAAAATTTTTAATTAACGAGAGGCTTTTTAATTAAGTGAATTAGAAAGTTTTATTTTAAAAATGAAAACTTCCTGATTAAATATTCAAAACTTATAGCGAGGAGTGGTTTGGCAGCAACAACAAACCAAAATACAAGAATGTGAACAATTTTGCATTATAGTGTGTCTTTGCATGGAAAATATGCGGCATGTCCCATTTTTTCAAAAATGGTAATGCAGTGATGTGAACAAAAGGCACGAATAGGATTCATTTAATCCGGTTGGTATAGATTACATACATTATGCAGCTGCAGAGAACTGTACATATAAATAAGAAAGTGTGAACAAGGCTTTAGGGAGCAATATTTCTTATTCCTATAATAAAAAAAAAACTAAAAAAAAAAACTTTATAAAGCCAAAAAACCTTTTAGTAAGTTTGTGTTTCACAATTCCTAAATCAAATTGTACAGTCAGTTTTGAACTGAAACTTGCATGTTTTGCTCATCACTATTCAAAGTTGATTTGCATAGACAGAATCCTAAGAACCAAATCTGAAAAAGGAAATAGTGAAGCATAAACAGCAGTATTACCATATTCATGCTGAATCATCCACTGAGGTTTCCCCAGACCAGGGGCCAAATGTACAAACTGTGCGTACTGTATCTGAGTGTGGAATCACAGCTCTACAGCAGATGATCGGAAAGAGAATTATCGGTATACAACATCAAGCACACGCTGCCTCAGCCATGCTGCCTATTTGAACTGCTCTCAAACGACAAACGCTTCAGAGCCTTTCCTGTACTGACCTCGCAGTTCAGAAACAGTTTCATCCCAAGAACTATAAACGCACTCAATCAGTCCATCAAGTGCTCTTTGTAGAACTGTTTGCACTTATTAGTACATTTACCTCACTGTAAACTTGCGATACCGTTATAATATTGCACAACCTGAGCCACTTTATAAAGCGCGTATTTACATATGATGACAATATAATTTTTAAGATGAAATGCAGCAAAATATGTTTATTACATTATACAGATAAAATGTTAACATCATTTAACCCCTTCACCGCCCTCTGCCGGATATATCCGGCACCGCTGTTTTAATGCTAGCGCCATACTGCCGGAATTATCCGGCACATTTGCCTGTGGTTATATGAATGCCTGGCAAGTAGTATAACTGACGGTTTGGCGTGGGTATTATTACTACGTTGTATTTCGACAAGTCTGTGGTTGTTTTGGCCTGTCATGTGACGTGATTCGCATGTAACAGCTGTGAATATGGCGAAACGTAAACTGACTTCAAGTGAGGCTTTGCAGGCGATTTTGGACAGTTCTGATCATGATTGTAGCAGTTCTGAAGAAGATTTTAGTGACAGTGATGAGCAGCAACGTGCGCTGCATGATATTGTGAATGAAGACGCATCGGATGACGGCGCTGAGTGGGTGTATCCCCAGCATCTCAGCTGGGCTGCTGCCCGTGGTGAACTACCTTTTCTGCATTCGTTTGAGGGAACGTGTGGCTTTATTGTTGATGTAAACAATTACACTGCTGAGCAGTTTTATGAGCTGTTTGTGTCACCTGATTTGATTAGACATTTTGTTCATCAGACAAATCTGTATGCAGCACAGTTTATTGAGAAAAATCCCAATTTACCTCCACATTCCCGTGTTCGTGCTTGGTTTGACACTGATGAAAACGAAATGAAAAAATTCATTGGGATTTTGATGTTGATGGGAATAATCAGAAAACCAGATATTGAGATGTACTGGTCTACAGATCCTATGTATGCAACACCTATTTTTGCAGCTGTCATGACACGTAACCGATTCTCTTTGCTGCTGAAATTCTTTCATTTGAATGACAACAGAAACGAGCCAGATAAGAAAGATCCAAACCGCGACCACTTGTTCAAGCTACGTCCTTTGATTGATCATTTATTTGAAGCATTTCAGTTGCCCTACATGCCAGGACCGTCAGTTGCAGTTGATGAAAGTTTATTGTCGTGGAAGGGCCGCTTACAGTTTCGACAGTATCTACCATTGAAAAGGGCACGGTTTGGTATCAAGATGTTTTGCTTAGCTGAGAATTCAGGTTACATTTATAAATTTCGTGTATACACTGGCAACTTGCACAACATTTAGTGGTCAATACTGCTTGAATAAATGTAAAAAATGTAAAAAAAAATGTAAAAAAGTAAAAAAACAAAAATTGTTCAGATTTCGCCTGGCTTGGGGAATATTTAGGGAGTTGGCGGTTAAAGGGTTAAATAATCTATATTGTTAATAATTAAACATGTGAGGACACGGTGTTGCAGCACTAGCTAGTTCAGGGATTGTTCCTGCCTCGTGCTGTATTCTTGCTGGGGCTGGCGCAACACTGGAAGGATAGATGGATAGAATAATTAAACATGTACTACGAAGATATTTCTATGTTCCTTAAATGTTTTGAAGAATTGGCATTCTAAGCTTATAGATGGCTTAACATCTATTACAGAGAGGACTGTGTGGTGATTGGTTACTTGGAGAAAGAAAGGAAGGACAGGAATTGGGGGTAAGTACGTTTGAAAGAGACAGTACTGCTGCAATAAATTATTTCATTGAAGGTCGCGCATGGCACAGCAAACATCTTGCGTGCAGCAGGAACAATCTCTGGACGAAGCGCCAGCTCGTCACTATTACTGCTCCACCGTGTTCCCATGTTTAATAACATGCTTTAACTCCTATCATCACGAAAATGATATCAAGTATATATCTCAGATTTTAAATTATTCAGACAGCTGTAATATCATGAATGTAATGGATTCTGTGTCCCGTTGGAGAAAGCCAGTTTAAGAAGCACATAGTGATTCACACACATAGAGCACATAGAAGAACACATACAAAACAAAGCATTTAACGTGCTACTTTAGTTACGATGGTATATGAGAAACTAGTAAATTAAAAGATTTAAAGATTAAGTTTATGATGTTCTACTTTAATGACAAAATAAAGTATGTGATTAAAGTGGAAATTCTGAGATTAAAGTTGACATTTCGAGCTTTTTTCTCACTGTGTTCCTATTTTTTTTCTTTTCTCTGTACCCTAATAAGCTTTCATATGACACTCAGACGGTGGGCTATGACTCGCCTTTTTACGGCGACTTTGATATCTGACAACTTTTTTTTTTTTTCGTGCACTCTGCAACTTTGTGAACTTGAGCATTCCATTTCCTCCGACACTCTATGTCACTCGATCAACTTCGTTTTGTTGTTTATACCACTGTTCAAACCAACAACTAGTACATTTTTCCTTGCCTCCACTTGGTATTTGATGAAATTCTTCTATTTTCCCCCGTGCTTTTGCCATTGCCTTTTCACAGAACACTGAGCTTAAGGGCTATTTATATTGATTTGCATATTCAACGAGGCATAATTCTGGGAGGAGTTGAGGAGTGGCAGCAGGCGCGTGCACGTGCATTACTTTTCAAGCTGACCGGGATTTATGGAGAGGAAGAACGTGGAAGTTGGTGAACGCACAGAGTTATGTATGTTTTAGTGTGAATTCTACGCACGGCGTTATGCATGAGGCCCCAAGAGTCCTCAAGTTTGGTCCTGGAGGTCTACAGTATCTGTAGTTTTTTGTTATAACCCAGTTATTTGATTAGAAACCAATTACTGCTGCTGAAGCAGTAATTTCTCAAAACACATTTGTGCTTCATTTTAGTTAACTTGCTTGTTAAGACTGTCAGCCCTTAATTGCTTCATTTAATCTTAAAAAGCTACATTAAGTAATTTTTGTAATTTGTTCTTATTTTCCTCAACAACTCTCAATTAACAATGAGGTACAGATGAGAAAGGAACAATCAGCTCACCCCTTGACTTGGCCCAATGTACACTTTTGTGTTCATCACGAAGTATCTGTTTTAATAAAATGTTTGGAAAAAATGGAAAAGAAAAAACTGAAGGACAGTGAATTATTCATCTGCCCTGGGCCACAAATCAAAAATGCACTTTATGAGAATGACCTGGCAGAATGAAAGTCATACAATTAAATGTCATACTCTTTTGCTGACAAGGACTGGCTAATATTAAAAAAAAAAATTGGGATGGAACAAAACATTTCAGCCAGGCCCAAACCTTTTCCAAACCATAATACTTTCAGTCCTAGAAGATGTTGAACGCTATCCTCCAGGCAATGGCATATAAGCATTTTCTGCTCCTCACATTCAAGAATACAGAATCATTCATATCTTGGGAGGTACAGATAATTGAGGTTAAGGAACAGAACTCAAAAAAACTCACATTACAAAATTGAAACAAAAAGGGGAAGTAGGAAGATCTTCTAAATTAAAATAAACTAACTTGCAAATAAAATTTTAGTCTTCTAAAATATGATGAAACACAAAGTGACAGATTCTGCCTAAAAAACAGGCACCCCCTGAATGCCACTTGGCCTTTTCAAGATTGTTACAGATTTTAGCCCACATAACCCTGAGGTCCCTAACCCAAGACTAGATGTGTGACCATAATCATATACAACTGGGGGTATACTAGAAAAATACTTTCAACACATTCCAGAAAGAAGAATGCAATTTGAAAACAGCTTTCCAGTTCCAAATATTCTGTCTCATTTTTACCATTTGACTAATTGCTGTGGAAGAAAAAGAAAGCTTTTTATAATTGGACACCATAATCCAAACCTCAATTAGAGGCAATCCAACTTGGAAAACTGCACAGTTTGAGATATCCATCAATCCATTTTCTTAACTGTTCTAATCATAGTGTGGGGTTGTGAAGAGCTTTGGACACATGGCAAGAATATCACAGAAACCACATTCTACAGGATATCAGTCCATCATAAGGCATACACACACACACACACACACACACACACTGGGTGGTCAGTTTAAAGTAGCCAATTTTTTATTAAAAGAATCTTGCTTGTCCTCAGCTTTAGACCATTTTTAAATCATTAAAACCCAAATGAGTACTGCATAAACTGTTGTAAATCCATCAAAACAGGGTAAGACTTTCATGGTGTCTGGAGAAAATGTCTGTTAGGTAGTGGCAAAAGACATAAACCTCCATGTGGATAAAATTTTAACATGACTATATCCTTCTCATACCTTTGCATATGATTTAACATCTTAATCCACCAAAATTTTCAATGTTGTAATAAGTGTTTCAGTGTCACTTTCCTCCACATTTTTATCAAATTGAGAAACAAACACTCTACCATCGTATTCCTTTCTTGGGATCCATATATTATAACACAGCTAAAATGTCGAATAAACAAGAAAAATACAGCCTATTTTGGATATGATATTTTTGCAGCTTTTAGTACGACCAATTTTTGTGATCCATGAAAACTATAAATCTATTATTAGAACTCCCAAGCCCATGTCTGTAAATCATGTAAGGCAAATGTAATAGGTAACCATTCAGGATTATCATCAGCAAGAGACAAGTTTCTCAAAAAGAAACCTTAGGGCTGTGCTTTGTCTCAACAACATCACGAGAAAGTACAGAAAAAGTGTCCCAGAATCAATTATTCAGGCCAAGAAAATGTTAGCACCTAAATTGCTTTCTCTTGAAGATAAAATTAAATAAGTTTAATACAGTATGTGCCACAGGTTTCGCATTTTCTCTGTCCATTATGTTTGGTAATTCTGGAGAAATGAATTACTGATGGTGGGACATAGTGATATTAATTGTTTTTTAGGGCTTGACTAAAAACACTTCTAGCTGCCTACATATCTGTAACAATGTATCTATGATGTCTGAAATTGATTCAGAACTGTTACCACCACCTCACTGGCCATTTGTATTCCTGCTAGTGTTATGCCTAGCACTAGGAAAGGCAAACCGAATGAATAGAAATGATCAGGAGAGGAAATGTTAAACAAGCCAGAAAGTCATAAGCAAGAATCAAAACTATCTTTCGTCTAATCAAAACCGTAAGGAACAGCAAGTCAAAAAAGTAAGGAACAGCAGTCAAAAATTCAGGAACCGGAAATGTAAATAGCACTACTACACAAAGACATTTTTTGTTTAGTTTATCCGCAAACTCAGATATTGGCTGATCTAATGTGCCAATCCTTATAACATCACACCAGGACCAAGCGCCAGAGTAACCACTGTTGCATCATAATGAGAGCCACAAAAAATGGTAGCACCCTAGAAGAAACAAAATGACAATAAAAATGAAGCAAAATAATTTTTTAATAATGGAACATGAAATACAGATAACAAATTAATACCAAAACATAAATCTCTGCCACAATAAACCCATACTCCCAAGCAACCATTTGGAAAATTTTAAATACACAGATTTATGGCAGTATATTTCAAACTGTGGGCTTATGCACTGATGGTTTTAATATTTGTCTTGCACTTTCAAATAGGTTTACTAAAATTTTAAGGTGATGATTTTGTATTATTAACAAGACAACCAACAACCAAAGAATTAGTTAAAATATTCAACACAACTTCCTTATTGCTAGTGATTTATTGTATAGTAGTTTCATAAGAAAACTAGAAAACTCTTCATAATAGCCATTTATTTCAACAGCCTTGCACCAGAGAGGAGCAAGTGCATGTATCCCATTCTTATACCAGTCTGAATCCTGCACTTGTGGCCACTTCTTCAATTCTTCTGTATCCTCATCATCACTATCAAACTGTTTGGTCTTTCTCAGAGCTCATAATTCGTGAAATCAGACTGTGCTTTTCTCAGTATTGTATAAGTTGGTGGAATGTGCAGCAAGCTTTGTCCAGGCTTTGCATCAAAGACATTAAAAAAACAGCAAGATTAAGATTAGATGGGAAAAGGCTAAGAGACAAGGTTAAGGGTTTGGGGCTTCTTCTTGCTTTCACTGTGAGTTTTGGTTTTAACTTCTTTTATTCTTTCTTTTTATTAACCAGTAGATTCTGAATTTTAACTTGGTTAGTCAATTATCAGTTTTGCCTTTGCCAATACTGGTAATTAATCTAATAATACAGCAAGGCTCCTAATATCTTTACCTTACCTTTCTTTAAGAAACAGAGTAATACAATTTATTGAAAAACACGAGATTTATAGAAATACTAGCTGTGTGTGGTAATCAGGACAAAAAACAACCCAAAGACTCCCTAGTAGTTTTGCTATATTTGTTAACTTGGAGAGGCATCAGTTAACTCTTAAGAATTATCCAGGGCAGAAGATGTGGACCCAACTTGTGCTTGCTACCCCACTGGCTTTCGTAAGAAGACACTGGCGATACCATATCAGTTAATCTTAGTCTGGAGAAATTACCTGCAAAAGACAACATTTTTAGTGAAAACTTCAATCCTTGCCCTCCATTGCTGAGGTGTTTCATTTGCTGAACCACAGCATTTGTTTCGTTTCAACATTGTGTCTCTTCATCTGTGTCATTAGCACAGCACAACATTGCTGTTGTGTGGCAGCATTTGCTGCACACAGGTCTTTTGTAATGAGTAGTGAGGTGCAAGGAAGAGCCAAAAAATTTAAAAATGCATGCGTTCGCCATCTACTGGCTGTGGTTGAGCATGAGCAGAGCAGTCTGCTCCATACACACACACGCACATGCATGTGTACACACATGTACACATACACTCACAGGTCTTTTGTTTATACGTATATGTCTAATGGCTGTATATACAGTGTGTTGACATATAAGTCAGGACACAGACAGACAAGACGGAGAAGTATACAATATAAAGTGGCTAGCTGTTTACTTGCTATTTAGAGATCTAATTTATCTTGGCACAGATAAATAGTTTCACGATACCAAGTCTTTAAAGACGATGCTCAATATTATGTGGAGTTGTTGCTTTGTTTTTGCTCTGGGTTCAAGTTGAGGATCCTTCTTGCGTTGTATTTCACTCTTTCTCTTTGCTACATGATTCTATGTTTGTGGTATGCAGTCCTATTCTCAGTTAGCCATTTGCTCTGTCGTCTACATCTTTGAAGGAAAAAACATTGCTCTTTCTGGGACAAGATCCCTTCTTGAAGTGATGGATGCTTCTCAGCCTTCAGACTGGCTCACTTGTTTAGCTTGGCAAACCAGATCTCAGCTCTCAGGCTCACAATGTGAAGAGAATTGTCAAGTTCAACTCCTCTCAGAGAGAGAATGGTTCATGTGCTTTTTTAGTAACAGAGAGCAGGTTTCAGAAGGTCATTTTATAGATTTCCCCTCCGTGGGAGAATCCACAGGGAGTTCAGTGAGAGTGTCCACAGCGTAACCTAAATGGGATGAGTGTAACTAGTTTTAATCTCTTGATTGGATTAAAGTCACTTCCAGCTGAAAAATCAGTGTATCATCATAGATGAATTCCTCTATCCATCAGAATTGTCATTCATTTTGCACCTTTTGGCTCAAGAAGTAAAGGGGCCTCTGAAGAGCTGGCAGTGCAACTCTAATTTACACCTTTGTTATCAGATGAAGTCCAGGCAGGTCCTGGTACAAGCTAGAGTTCACTCACTTAGTTTGGAAAGCAAGTGGGTGAAGGTTCAGCTGGATGTCTGCATCCCTGTTAAACCTATTTTCTTTACAGGCCTGGTGTGCCACTGAAGCCTATCAGAATGGGCAATGCCCACTTTGTCCTACAATGTATTTAGTGGAACAGAAATTCTATCACTAACTAAACTTCACAGCACAAAACCATGTTTTTTCTTGTTTTAATGCCAAAAAAGGGTGCATGTTGTAGTGTGCCACCATCTTAAATAGTCACGGTGAGATAACATAATGCATCATAACAACACATCCTCACCCATGATTTGAGACAGAGGCACCAAAGATTGTGAGTGGTTTTAAAGGGACAGATCCAGACCATGTTTTAACCTTCAATTTAATCTGTCCAGATTTATTTATTTATGGGCTTTTTAATCTCCACAAAAGACCACTTTTATTGGATTGTTTATTTATTTAAAGATTAAACTTGCACTGCAATTTGTTTTGAAACACTGTTTATTGAATAATAAAAGCACTAAGCACTTTACCCCATAATTGAAAACTTTAAAACTTTGACCCCCTAGCTATGCTTTCCCTTAAAATATCCACAGTTAAAACAAGGAGAGCAATGCTGTTGTTGGCACCATGTGCTAAAGGATGCACAATACAAAGAAGTACTTGAGATTCTTAACTGCACAAGACTAATCAATGTGGCGCATGTTATCTTTATGCTTAGACATCCTTTCCACTCAAATTCATTAACAGTCCTAAGGATGCCTTTTTAATCAATCCTTATGTTAGTGCTGTTAATAAAGAATACCAATACCATTCAGACACTCATTTACAAGTACATTTAATCCAATTCAGAAATACATGGGCTAGAGCCAGCACTGCATTTAGTACAAGGTGGGAACAAGGGTACCAGGCCAAGAATGAAATTCTAGTTTTTTATCCTATATAGTGGTAGTAGAAGTAGCAGTAGTCTTGTCTCATGTATGGAGTGCAAAGGGTGTTCTGATGAACAGATGGAGCTGGATTGGGTAACATCTGATGGAGATAAGGCACAGCAAATTCTCATTTAAAGAGAAAACTTGGCACTGGCTGAGATAACACATATTGTCCTGTCAGTTGGTATTGACATACCTTTTAGGTATATATGGGGTAAATTTGAAAATTAAAAACAATGCCAAGTAACATAAGGTGTGAGAACCAGAGATGATCACAGAAGAAGCCTTGAAGGGTACCTGCATGGCGGAGTGGTGGCTCTGAGGCTAGGGATCTGCACTGGCAATCAGATAGTTGCTGGTTCAAATCCCGTAAATGCCAATAGGGACTCTGTTCTGTTGGGCCCTTGAGCAAGGCCCTTAACCTGCAATTGCTGAGCGCTTTGAGTAGTGAGAAAAGCGCTATATAAATGCAAAGTATTATTATGTAATGGTGGAGGATAAGGACTGCTATACTCTGTTGAAAAGACAAGTAGCCATATCCATACCTCCTAAACAAAAGGCTCATGGTTACAGTGACACCAGGATCCACTGAAAGGAGTTCAAGCCAGGGGGGTCTGTTTCAAATATAGGGCTATCTATGAACCAATATATGGTTTCAAGCCTCAGGGTGGGATTTAAAACTGCCTTGAGCCCACACAGAGTCAAATATTGAGAACAGAAAAAGAGGAAGAAAAGAAAGACCAGGAAAAAGAAAGACATAGAGAGCAAAGAGCGAAATGGCAGGTGAGGTTTTTAATTTTGGAGGTAGCATGCTAGAAATTGCATGGACAAGTCAGCCTAGTCAAACATAAAGCATTTTAACCAGTTGAGGTAGTCCCAGGGTGGCTGCCCATTTTTACACTTGAAGTTTTCTATTTTGTTGGCCCTTCCTGGGTTATTTTCCTTAACAGAAACACCCTGCTCAAAACATCTGGCCTCTTTGCTGTGCCCCCTACCAATTTTATAAAATATAGAACAGTGATAGCCGTTATTGGTTCAAGTCTAATGCCTAAGTCGTTTTCTTCTTAAAGTGCTGACATGCAGCATCTGTAATTCATAGTGCTTGTCCCGACTCCTTCCTGAACAAACACACAGCTTCTTGTCCACGCAGTTTTCCATAAAATGAAAGCTGTAAATTAAACTGCAACTAATTATATCATTAAGAAGATCACCGCAGTGTAATGTAGTTCCTGCTAATAGTTTTCTTGAGCTGTGGCTATTTAAAAAGAATAAATGATTGAGGATGTTTTGAGTTCTTTCTGTAAAGAACGCATTGTTTGCTACAATTATCCTCACTGGTGGTCTGGGTGCCGACTTGTGCTCTTGGAGCCGGCCCGCATCTGCAATACATTTCTCTCCGCCCCCACCCTTTAATTTCTGCCTTTTAATTTAATGTCATATGCGGTTTTCCAGCAAGACCCTGCGACAAACCAGCTTTGCATATCTGTGCTTTGTGGCATTTGATGGTAATGCCGAAAAGATGAGATTTGTTACTAATTTTAAGCTTGGCAGAATGAGGCTTTGCTTAGCACTGGTGTTTCAACAGTTAGACACCCACCGTACCACAACCACAATGCAAACAAAGCACAAAGAACAGTAGCGTTTGCTTTCCGTTTTTTTACCACTAAATGCATTCAAGCAGTGTGCTTTTAAAACTTTATATTAAATATATGGGTACACACAGGCTTTAACCATTTACTTTGGGCCCCTGGGCACAGACGTTTGATGAGACCAAAACTTCAAGCTTCTTTGTGTTTGTGTGAAGTACTGTAAGTAGAAATGACCAGTTTAAATAAAAGGTGTGGTGACCTGTGGCAGTTGGCGAAGTGTGCGTAGTATTGACGAATATCAGGGTGTGCATCTCCTGCCATTTTGCTTGTTTATTTATAACATTTTGAATTTAAGTGGCTCAGTATGGTTAGCTTTGCTGCCTCAGAGCCCTTGATTGTTGGATTCAGACCCTACCCCTGACTCTGTATATAGTGTTTGCCTATATCTTTATAGCAGAATGTGCTACTTCAAGAAGGACGGAAGTTTGTGATACATAAAAAAAAACACAAAACATGTTTCTTAAATTATAAAGACCTTTATTAGAAAATGTAAACAAAATAAAAAATTATAATGATCATCTATCCATCTTCCTAGCCTGCTATCCACGGCAGGATTGTGAGGCAGCTGGAGCCTATTCCAGCGATCATAGGGCACAAGACAGGAAAAACACCCAAGGAGGGTGGCAGACCATCAGAAGACAAACAAGCACACCAGAGCCAATTTACCTAACCTGTATGTCTTTTGACTATGGGAGGAAACCGGAGAAAAGTTACACAGACAAAGAGAGAACCAAGGACATGAATCCCAGAATCCAAACTGCGAGGCAGCAGCGTTTCTACTGCACGACCATTCTGCCCTATAATTAACACATTTAACCTGACTTTTTTTTATTGTTTTCTATGTATCGTACAATACAAATTATGCTAGCCTGACAAACTGTTGATCCACATCCTGCTCCACAGTAATAACTTTTGGACCTCCCAGCTTTACAGATTTAAAGCTTGTTGCAGCAGAGACTAATGGAGCACAAATCTATTGCATTTAGAGTAATGACAAATCAATCAAAAACACTTGCTTTTCCTACGGTTTTTTAGTCTAAATTTTGCTCTTAATAAAAATTATACATTTACATTTATTCATTTACAAGACAATTTTATGCAAAGAAACATAGGTTATGTCCACAATACTATGTGGACATTAAAACCACAGACATGACTCTTATTTTTCACCTTTTGTCCATACTACCACTGCATTATCAACAACTGAAAACAGAGACTTTTGAAAACTCTTTCCAGAGTTGCGTATTTCTGAAAATGCTGTCTCAAGGTGGCAGTGTGGATGTGTGAAATCTTTGAAAACATAGACTGTAATCACACTCTGATTGGTTTGTGCTTATTTGATGGCCCTTACCTGATTGGATCCTGCTCATTAGGGAATCCATTCCCGGGCTCCCGATTACTGGGAGCCCAGGATTCCCAAACATTTTTCATTACCGCATTCCTGGGAATGAAACTGCTGTAATTCTCAGGAAAACGGGAAGCCAAGCTTGCATATATAGCGTGTAAAAGTGTAAAAATCAATCAAGAAATAGCAGAGTTATAGTTGAAAATAATTAAGATGGCGCCATTGCTGCAGCTTGCACTTCATCAGACAACAGCTTTGAACAGCAACTTGAAATTGCAATGCGTCAGTCTGTTGCATCCGCATTATCTGTGCCAAGAAACTAAGAAACTGGATGCATCAGTAAAGGCTGAAATGGCGGTGTTTCTGAGCAATGGCAAGCGCGGGCATTGTTTAGAACAAGTGTATCAGTATCTGATGATTGTGCCACCTACTTCAGTGGAGGCAGAGCGTGCTTTCCTCAGTACTCAAAGCGCTATCCACACAGGGAGGAACCGGGAAGCGGGAAGCAAACCCACACTCTTCCATAGTCTCCTTACAGCAAAGCAGCAGCACTACCACTGCGCCACCTGTGAGGACGTTGTGCTTTCTACGCTCTTATTACCACAACTAAAGATACATGTACTTATATGACAGCATGAACTGCTTGTAGATAAGGTTAGTCTTTTATTTGTGTCAACATATTGCAGTAGTTTTATTAAAAATAAGTGTCGGTTGTTCTAAAACTGTTCACATGTGAGATGCCCGTGCACTGTGCCATCCCCGGGAGCCCGGGATTCCCGAATTCGAAATGCGGGATTCCCGAATTCCCGGGAATGGATTCCATACTGCTCATTACGTGTTCTCAGCTGCTTTGCTCATCCCATACCAGGGCCGTTCTTAGCAGTTTGGGGGTCCTACGCGGTTCAGAAATGTGCAGGCCCCGGATGTGCAGGACCCGGAATGGGGGGGTCCAGAGCCCCCCTAGAGCTCAGGAAGGTCTACATGTACGCTTGTGTGTATGCAGAGTGGTAAAATATTGATTTTGCTCTGGATCTGGTAAAGGCCAGTAATATAGGGATATTTCATGATTTTATGGGGATCTCGCTGAATGAATCCGAAACGAATCTCTAAAATTAACGTTTGCTATAGTGCATTTGGCAATGTTACGATGGTGTGACAATATTATTAGGGATTTAGGTAAAGATTGCAATTTGTATAATAAATTACCATTGTGAATAAGACTAAGAGATGCACTGAACTGAATTTCCTGGGACTGGCACAGATGGCTGCAGTGTCAGGGGCATGACAGTGGCCCCAGGCCCACAGCCCGACAAAAAAAAAAAAAAAAATTGTAAGTCGGGGCCGGGCCAGGGGCCCCCTCACAGTCGGGGCCCTACGTGGATGCGTAGTTAGCGTATGCCTAAGAACGTCCCTGCCCATACTTATGCGTTTACTATCAATAACCACTGCACTTTATCGTTTGTCCAAATAAAACAATCAGATTTTTTTTATATTCGTAATTGCTGCAGATGAGTTGTAAATGAATGTCTTGCAGGAGGGACTACTTCCTCTTTCTTTTTCTACCTATGCACACATGTCAGATGTTGGCAAACGGTAACATATTATACGTTTTTAGTCGTCTTAGTGTAGGAAAAAATACTTAAATGATATGAAAATGCTAGTGTGGATGGAGAATTTTGGTTTAAAAATGTCGTTATTATTTGAAAACATAGTAGTATGGATGTAGCCTTACAAAAGAAGTCAACATAATAATAAGAGAGTAAACATCAGTCTAAGGGATTGTTTTAAAACAAGTACTACAGGATGAGGGTACAAAATCGATCATCACAGTGAAGAGCTCTAAATCAAAGAGCATAAGAGCAAGCTGCTAGCCCTGGGACTCCTGTATTCCACATGTATATGGATTAAAGACTTCCTGACAGACTGCACACAAAGGGTTAGGGTGGGCCGTCACATCTTCTCAGCCATCAGCATCAGCACCGGCTCTCCTCAGGGCTGTGTGCTGAGCCCCCTGCTTTTCACGGTGTACACACATGACTGCGCCCCCACCCACACAGCAACACCATCATCAAATTTGCAGACGACAACACTGTGGTTGGGCTCATCTCTGGGAAGGATGAGTCCGCCTACAGGGATGAAGTGGAGCGAGCGGCTGACAGCATGGTGCACTGACAACAAAATGCTCCTGAACACAATTAAGAGCTCGTTGTGGAATTCAGGAAAAAGAAACCACTTTACATCAGAGGGGACTATGTGGAGAGGGTGTCAGACTTCTGCTTCCTGGGAGTCCACATCATGGAAGACCTGTCCTGGGGCTCAGCAGAGACTTTATTTCCTGAGTGTCCTCAGGAAAAATAACATCCCCCAAAAACTGCTGGTGTCCTTCTATCACTGCTCTATTGAGAGTATCCTGTGCTACTGTCTCTGCATGTGGTTTTCCAGCTGCACAACAGCGCAGAGGAAAAGACTTCAGCGGATCGTAAAGACTGCCCAGGAGATCATCGGCTGTTCTTTATTGTCTTTGGATGAACTGCACAGCTCTCGCTGCCTCAGGAAAGTGGAAAACATCTTGAAAGACTCCTCATACCCCGCTCATGACATGTTCCAACTGTTGCCATCAGGAAAAAGATATAGGAGCATCAAAACAAAGACTAATAGACTGAATAACAGTTTCTACCCTGTTGCTATTAGGGCACTGAATGCCACCTAATCACCTCCAATGCAGCAGTGCAATAAATGACATCTTGTGTAATAGTGTTCATGTGCAATTAAGGTCTTATGTTGAATGTTTGTGTTCTACCTTATTTCTTCTTATACTTTCTTATCCTTTTGCAATTATATTTCTTTATATTTTGACACTGCAGGGACTGCATCTAATATCGTTGTATTTGTTACAATGACAATAAAGATATTCTGATATTCTGATAATGTAAGACTAGTTAATCTTGACTTAGGTACAAGAACCTATCAAAACCATTATCAATTAGACATTCACAAAGCAAGCAAGTCTTCAAACTTTCCTAAACTCAGTGAAGTGCAATCTATTGTAAATACTTCTTTAAAATATGGACTGCATACAGTTTCATTCACAATGTAAACACATAATGTAAATACAATAAACATATTTTAATACAAATGGCTGTTACATTTTGCAAGGGTTTTACTCCTCACATAAGTGTGAATCTGCCCTGTGAAGGACTGGCACCCTGTCCCAGGTTGGTTTCCGCTTTGCACCCGTTGCTGCTTGAGTAGACTTCCTGGAAACCTTGAATTGAATAAACAGGTTAAGAAATGGACAAACTGACAGACGGACAGAAGAATGGTGTAGTGGTTAATGTCTCTGCCTCCAGCTCCATTGATAAAACCTGGTCATTATCTGTATTGGATTTTAATGTTTTCATCATGTCTGCATGGCTTTCTTTTTCCAAGTATTCTGGATTAACCTCACAACCTAAAGGTATTTGTGCTGCATTAATTAGTCACTTCAAATTAGCCTGGAGTTTATTTATGTGTGTATGCTTGTGAGTGTGTATGTTTTGTCTGATTGAGCCGTGGAGAAGATGAGCTTCCCATCCTTTCTGTCTAGCATCCGATGATAATGGGTTGGCTCTGGACACCTGTGACCATAAACTCATCTCAAAATTGTCAAGCCAGGTATACAAAACATAGGACAACAGCTCTGCAAATCCTAAAGAATACTGAAAGAATGAATTATATATTCTTCCAGGCATGTATATTCAAAAGGGTGCTGGAAATTTTCTTTCTAGATTTTGATTCATAATGACGCAAAATTATCAAGTGGTTTCTGCATATTTTTCACCCACACATTCATGATGTTATTTTCCTGTTCCAGCTCATCCCAGCTAGACTTAGTGTACTCAATAAAGTGGTCATTAAGTGTAAACAGGGGTGGGCAAAAGTAGGTTACAGTTGTTTGGATTGAAAAAGACATACAGGTTATGATTGCTACACTCTTGCATACTTTAGTAATAAGAAGAAGAAGAAAAAACAAATAACAAATAAGTAAAACAATAACTAATAAATACATAATAATACATACTCAAAATTGTAAGCCTACCTTTACCCACTCCTTTATACTACAAAAGCTGAAAAACACAATTGGAAATGTCTGTAAGGTTTGGGGTGCCACAGGCAACCCTGTTTAATGGCAATTTCCATCATCTAGCAAGATCTAGCACAGATCTGGGATGACATGGCCAAATGTCATTGCTGATGCCAACTTCCTTTACTCCTTTAATCACCGTTTATAACATGAAAGAGTGCTGGTGACCCTATTCTAATTCCAGGACTCTGGGATATCATACTGTATATAGAATTGTAAAAAATATTCTCCCCCTTGGAAGTTTCCACATTTTATCGTAGTGAGAAGTTAAGCAGAATGACACCTTTTATTGGCTAACTAGAAAGATTACAATATGCAAGCTTTTGAGGCAACTCAGGCCCCTTCTTCAGGCAAGATGAAGAAGGGGCCTAAGTTTCCTCGAAATCTTGCATATTATAATCTTTCTTGTTAGCCAATAAAAGGTATAATTTTGCTAAACTTCTCACTACATCCATAATGGCTAACATGGTACAACACCCTAATACTATACACATTTTATTGTTATAAAACATAGAATCACAATGGATTTAACTTGGCTTTTTGGACATTCTTAAGCAGAATGAATAGCAGATCAAAGTGATCTAAACTAATTACAAATGCAAAACACAAAATAATTGATCACACAAGTATTCACCTTCTTCAAGTCAGTATTTAGTAAAAGCACCTTTGGCAACCGTGACAGCCTTGAGTCCATATGCACAGGTCTCTATCAGCTTACACATCTACACACTGCCATTTTTCCCGTCCATTTTTGCCAAACTACTTAAGCTCTGTCAGGTTTCATGGATTTCATGAGTGAACAGCCACAAACTCTCAGTTGAACTGAGATCTGGACTCCGACTCTGGCCAATTGGGGCTATTACTATTGTTGTTTTTCTGTGTAGCTTTGGCTTTATGCTTGGGGTCTTCGTTTCGCTGGGAAATAAATCTTATTCCAAGGTGTAGGTTTCTTGCAAACTGCATCAGGTTTTCCTCCAGAATTTCCTTGTATTTTGCTGCATTCATTTCATCCTCACAAGCCTTTCAGCCTGCTGCAGAAAAGCATCTACACATCGTGATGCTGCCAACCCTATGCTTCATTCTGGTTATGGTGTGTTTTTGTTAATGTGTAGTGTTTTGATTGCACCAATAATGGCATTTAGTCTGATGACCCAAAAGTTCAATTTGGCTCTCGTCAGACCACAGAACCTTCTTCTAGCTGACTTCAGACTCTCCCCTGTATCTTCTGCCAAGATGTCAAGTGCATTTCTTTAATTGTGGCTTTCTCTTTGTCACTCTCCCATAAAACTGTGAATGGTGAAGCACCTAGGAACAGTTGTTTTTTGTGTAGTCTCACTAATCTTAGGCTTTGTAGCTTGTAGCTCCTTTAGAGTTTTCACAGGTCTCTTGGTGGCCTCTCTCGTTACTCTTCTTCTTGCAGTATTACCCAGTTTTTGTGGACTGCTGATCTAGGCAGATTTATGGTTGTGTTTCCATTCCTTCATTATTAATTTAACTGGACTACAAGGGATTTTCAGTGACTTGGGTATTTTCTTGTCTCCATCCCCTGACTTGTGCTTTTCAATCACATTTTTGTGGAGTTCCCTAGAGTGTTCCTTTGTCTTCATTGTGTAGGTTAGACCACCATACTGACTCACTGCAAGTTGGCCCATCCACATACAGGAGCATTTAGTCTACAATCAATGGAAACCCCAGACACGTCATCTCCATTAAACTAATTAGGTGACTTCTAAAACCAACTGTCTGCACAGGCATGTTCTATTTAAGGGATTAGTACTTATGAGATCAGTTATTTTGTTTTATGTTTGTAATAAATTTAGACCACTTCAGTTTTCACTTTGACATTAAAGAGTCTTTTTCTGTTGGTCAGTGTCAAAAAACTCAAATCCATTGTGATTTAATGTTGTATAACAATAACAAGTAAAAACTACTAAGAGGTGAATACTTTTCATAGGCACTGTGTACATATCAATGTATTATGTGTGTGTGTATGTACAGTAGGTCATTAAAAGCAATGTCACAGGAAGATGATTGTACTTTAAGGTGTTGCATGGCTGATCCATCCTGACAATTTTCAACCAAAGTCCTTCAGGGCGCTTTGCTCCACAAATACTACTAATTATTTAATTGTAACTGTAATCATTATTTGAAAGTGGAAGTCTAATTGTAACATTTTTGAAAAGAGAATGCTTGCAAAAATTTGGGGTGGTCTCTCAGTAACCCTGGTCCTGTGCCAATGATGCTAGTACAACCCCCTCCCTAACTACTGTGATGAAGCTTTGTAAAGAAAATGTGAAGAGGAGCAAGATATCTTGAGGTAGTTTGTAAGAAAAATCTTTTACAAATGACATAAAACCCACTACTGAACAGGTACTCGGTTTCTGTTGAGATATCATCCTGAACTTACATCACTGCCTCCTTTACCTACTATTCAGTTGCTAAAGCACCTTCAAAACCTCCCTTTACAAATGTTTATTTTAGAATAGGATTTTTAAAGCATACTTTTAACTTAAGACATCATTTGTTACTTTTATCTTATTTTTGTTCAGTAATTTTTTAGATGTGTTCATAGATTTTAACTTTTTAATAATTTCTCTCTCTATCTCTCCTAGGAGTAATTAGGAAACCAGCCAACACAAATTGCAGGAAAATGGGCATAGTTTAAAATGGAAAGAAATCAGGCCAGGCAAGAATATCTGTAACAGGGCATATACATTGGGCTGGCAAACCTCCCTGGATAGACTGGCTCCTGCAGGACTAGAGAGAATTACTTCCTGGAAAAGCTGTGGTTAAAGTGGGCAACAGAGCAGGAGCCAAAGATGTGATGGCTTCTGTGTAGGAGTCTGACACGGCCACCGCAGAAGGAGAGATGAGGTATACGGAAATTCATCTGCACACCAGGTGAGTACCCAGCATCGGGAAAGAAGGGTGTTAGCTTCCTATCTATCTATCTATCTATCTATCTATCTATCTATCTATCTATCTATCTATCTATCTATCTATCTATCTATCTATCTATCTATCTATCTATCTATCTATCTATCTATCTATTTGAACCATTTGAGGGCCCCACCAAGCCCCAAACCTCAGACAGAACAACACCCAACACAGTCACAGAATAAAATATTGTCCCTTTTATTAATAACATTACCTTAACAACAGGTAAGCGGAATCAAAGTATAAGCAGTACAGCTCTTTGATCTTGAGTACTTCTATGGCTTGGACATGGTCGGTCAGAAGCCCTTCCAGGTCAGATAGGAGTCCCACAAAGTAGAGACCTGAAGCGTGGCCCCCATGGAACCCAACAGGACTTAACTCCGGGACTCCAACTCCCATTATGCACTCTGGGTATTCTGAATCCCAGGGACGCAGCCCTCCAGTGTTTCGGCGGATACGGTAGCCACATGTTGTTGTCTCCCCAGTCCTTCCAGTATACTTGCCTACTTCCCAAGTAAGGACTCTTTTTCCCATCCAGTCACAGAACCAGTCCTTCCAGTTTCCTTTATTGTGGTATCCTGTCCAGGCAAGGAATGCCATCTGAGATGCCTATCTATCTATCTATCTATCTATCTATCTATCTATCTATCTATCTATCTATCTATCTATCTATCTATCTATCTATCTATCTATCTATCTATCTATCTATCTATCTATCTAGTACTTTATGGCTGGAAATTAAAAGTCCATCTTTTTGTCGTTACTTTTTCTCTGTGTTTGTTTGAGTGGTTCTCAAGGAACGGAATTAAGAATTTAACGGGCGTGACGGTGCTGAAATGGACTTGTGAGGGTCTCCTTGATTGCCTGATATTTTGGGGTGGGGATGCCTGATTTCCTCTATTATTGTAAACAATTTGGCATGAATGCTGAGTAGGCCTGTCTGTAATCAACAGTGGCCATGTGCAATCCCTTTATTTCCAGTCCCTTTGAGGTGAGCAATTGAAATAATTAAAAATAATTAAAATAAAAATAATTAAATGAATTAATAACATAAACAGCAGTCCCAGTCATTAAGTACCCTGTCATTAAGAGGCTCCTAAGGTTGAATATGTGAGGTACAATAGGAAGGAGGTTACGATAAAATACAAGTTAATCAATTACTTATTATTTTCTACTGCATCTTGCTGTATTGGTTATGGTAGTACAGTGGTTGGCAAAGTTGTACATGTTTTCCATGTCTGCTGATGTTTTTCTTTTTTTTTACTTGCACGTGTCAAAGTACTAAGACCTTTAAATACCCGTGAATAAATGAGTTTGGGTGAGTGCATTAATGAACCCTGTGATGGACTGATGCCTCATACAGGGATGGTTCATATCTCGATTGTGATTTTAGCTGCTAGGCTAAGACTCCCCATGACTCTTAACAGGGCCTGGGAATTCATGGATGAATGCAGGGATCTTGCTGAGCCATACCAGAGCATCTTGTATTATTAGTTGACCACAGTTGAGGACAAAGTATATCAGGTCTACAGCAAAGTCATAAAAATGCTGATTTCTTTAGACTTGAACATTTCTCTTGGTGATTTAATATTAGTCTCCATGCTATACTTATTTAAACATTATTAATTAGCAATTCTATTGTGCCTGTGTGCTCTACAGTAATATGCATTACAAATAAATTTGAACACAATAGAGATATAACAATAGGATACTTACTGGATTTACAAATCAAATTGTAGCTGAGCAAAGAAAATGAAACAATGAAATTACATAAAGGAAATCTAAACACTCAAAAAACTTAATGATATTCTTCCTTAAAAGCTTTTTTCCTCCATGAAAATAATAGATTTCCTTGCTTCATTATTTGAAGCTGTAATCAAATGTGTTTCTTGCATTTTTGGGTTATGTTCTAAGAATCAAACTTCTTGGCCTCTGAGGCCATGCAGTGACATATTCTGCGACCCCCCCAGCTCCCCACCCCCCCAGCCGCCTTTTCTCAATGTGATATTTTTTTGTGATGGTCTGCATTTGCTTTGCAATTGGCTTTATTCACCAGGGCAAGAGATCGACTGCAGGCTAATTGAAAATGCTCCTGGGATATCACGTCTGCCTTCTGTAGCCCCAGTGAGGTTTCTGTCTCCACTAAACATTTGGTGTCTGGCACGGCTCGTATCTCCGTGACTCTTGCCAAAATGGCTGGGCAGGGACCTGAGTGAGAGAGAGAGAGAAAAAAGAAGAAGCAGAACACACTAATGAAATGAGTAAATATTGTGATTGCACTTAGTGTGTGTGTATGTGGCATTCAGTTTTGCAAATCTTATAAAAATCCCATGAACCTGAAAGTCTTTAACACCACACATGTGACCTGTGCTGGGCTGAACCCTGGCAATGTCTCTTAGTGCGCCCTGCTTTGTCACTTACAATTACCTTCTCAGACTCTGCGGTGCACATAACTGCTACCGCCTCTTTATTGCTCCTACAAAGGAAAACCATAAAAAAGAAAAAAAAAACAGTGTACAGACCAGTGTCTATTTAAATTTATGAAATGTATAAATGAAACTGAGCTTAAAAGCAGAACTAATACAAGCATGCCCAATTAATGTGTAAAAAAACTGCCATTTCAAGTTAAGTACTAATGATTCAATGGAAACTTGAAATAACAAATACTGGAGCTCCACTGGGCAATGAAAACATGGCTTTGATTTTTGAGCTCTGGAATAGAATCATACAGCCCATGCATGTCAATTTTAGTATCTGTCATAGCCTGAGAAAAGCAAAGGCCTGGCAGAAAGGCTTTTAAGTTGAGCATCAGTTTTTACTATATGAGTTACTACAGGAAAAATACAATTCTGACTTGAATTCATTCAATTAATAAGGAATACAAAAAGCATGACACAGTATATAAAGTACAATATCATAAACTATATGCAAAGTACAGTATAACATAGAGTTACAGTACAACATAAAAGAGGGCTTATAAGGATGCAGTGTGACACAGGTGCTTTTCTGCTTCACAGCTCCATGATGGATTCTTGGCCTAACCACTCTCTGTGTGAAGTCTGCATTTTCTCCATTTGACTTCATTGGGTTTCCACCAACATTTCAAAGATGTTAGGTTGAGGTGACTCATTTGTCCATAACCAATCCCACTTAATACATTTTAGAGTTGCAGGGATGAAGCAAATTGCAGTAGCATCAAACACAAAGTAGACGCCAACCCATGAATGATGTGCCATTGAATCACAGGACAAAGTCACATGCACACGTCTGCACTCACCAATACTGGATTATTTTGTAAAGAAATTCAATTTCTGGACATGCTCTCTCACAAATTTGCTTCTTGCCTGTTTTTTAAAAGTTCTGATCAATTTAAACCTCAGTTTCCCAAGGTTTTTTTATCGTTAATATATTTCAATATTTGTTATTAAGTAAAAAATATTACAATAATACAGTAGAACCCTGGATTGCAAGCATAATTCGTTCCGGAAACGTGCTTGTAATCCAAAGCACTCGTATATCAAAGCAAATTTCCCCATAAGAAATAATGGAAACTCAGATAATTCGTTTCACAACCCACAAATATTTATATAAAAATGATTAATACAAAATCTTCACTCTAACTAATGGAATCACTGCTATCTGTTGGCTCACTGGAATCTTTTTCTTTTTTTTGCGACTTTAATAAGGAAACCTATACAATGACAGTTGCTTTTGCCTGAAGAGTCACTACACTTGGACACAAAATAAAAAAAATGCTTTACGCACTGTAAGGTTTCTAAACTCTTTTGGGACCCCCACTCCAACTGGACAAGAAGAAGCAAGCAACCGCAGGCTGCCAGTGCTGTAGCAGTTCACTGTAAAAGAGAATCAGAAAAGATTGCGGTCAAGCTATAAGCTCCATCAGAAAAGATTGCGGTCAAGCTATAAGCGCCTGCTGCCGATGGATGATGCAAGGAACATTATAAATGCAAGAGCACAGTATTACTTGGTCATTAATCTGGTCATGACCCTCCCTGATTTCTGTGTGTCTGTATAGGAGAGCGGTAGATCACGCTACAATAAATAAGCTGTTTCTGTATCATGCTGAATAAAGCTGGCTTTGCTAAAGTACTGAGACTCAGCTTCGTGTTTTGAGGTGCATGACAGGGACTCGCACGTTACAGCACACACACACGTGGTCACCATGCTATATAGTAAATAGTATATGCTCATATGGATGTTGACTATATGAGTGAGGGATGCCGACTGAGAATGCTCATGGGAGACGATTACCCACAATCCCCACGTGATGCTTGGTGGACAAAGCGTATACGTACTAATCGTGTTACAAGACCTCGTTCGTTTATCAAGTTAAAATTTATGAAAAATTTTAGCTCGTCTTGCAAAACACTCGCAAACCAAGTTACTCACAATTCAAGGTTTCACTGTATACTCTTTTCATGTAGAAATCTAGTAATTGGTGACATACACATCTTAGGGATTAGGAAAGAAATCATAAAAACCTACAGTAAAACCAGTATAGGGGTGAGGAAACATTCATACTCTGCAAAGACAATGATCAGGCCAGGACTTGAACCTAAGACTTAAGCTTTAAGGTAGCACCACTAACCACTGCACCACTCTGTTAGGCTACTAGCTGGCCCAGTAGTATTTTTAAACTCATTTTTGGAAAATGTGTAATAATTGAAAAAGCAAACAATAACAATATCAAAGTACTAGGATATAGAAGAGAGAAATCCATCAAAAATTAAAACGTTAAGCAAGTTTGGAAGTCTAAATAAACAAAGAAAGAAATCCTAAATCTGTCTAGCATCCATTCCCTGATTTAACACAAACCTTACAGTGCAGCCTAGACACATCATCAGGGATGTAACCTGGAGACATCGGGTGTTTCGACATCATGCACCCTCACCCAGTCACCCCAGCCAGGGGAGATCAGCCCTCAACTTGTGTCTAGGTAGCTTATCTAGTCCACAGATCACTCCTTTTGATCCGTTGATGCTTTCTCAATGACATCAGTGATGTTCCTGTTGGCTCTCTTATTGTGCAGTCCCCTGATCCCCAGTTTATTGAGGGCCCTGCAGAGCCTAATTTACCTCTGAGCAAAGCTTAGACTTCTGTGTAATCATCTTAAACAATGACACCATACACAACACAACAATGCCAGTCCCTCACAAGACTGGGCAATCACACTGTTGCTTTAAAAAAATATGTCTCTTCTTCTTCTTTCGGCTGCTTCCATTAGGGGTTGCCACAGCGGATCATCTTTTTCCATATCTTCCTGAACTCTGCATCTTGCTCTGTTACACCCATCACCTGCATGTCCTCTCTCACCACATCCATAAACCTTCTCTTAGGCCTTCCTCTTTTCCTCTTGCCTGGCACCTCTATTCTAAGCATCCTTCTCCCAATATACCCAGCATCTCTCCTCTGCACATGTCCAAATCAATGCAATCTCGCCTCTCTAGCTTTGTCTCCAAACCATCCAACCAGAGCTGACCCTCTGATGTCCTCATTTCTAATCCTGTCCATGATCGTCACACCCAATGCAAATCAGAACATCTTTAAATCTGCCACCTCCAGCTCTGTCTCCTGTTTTTTGGTCAGTGCCACCGTCTCCAACCCATATAACATAACTATCGTCATAAAATCATGTTTCAAAATTATCAGAAAAAACACAACAAAAGGGTACCATATTGACATCACAACCATAACAATAAAACTTCATGATTAAAATTGAGAAAATTACTTTACTTGTACTACATGTATCAAAGATAAGATTCATAACAAGCAAATGCAGATGTGTGTGGGTGTGTCCCAGAATGGAATTGCACCCTATTAGAGGGTGTTATTCTACTTTACACTAATTGTGATGGAGCGTGTATGTGTGTGTCTTCTAACAGACTAATGTGTTGCCCCAATACTGCTATGAGCCCAGGTCACTGGAGATCCGTAGCCCTACAGTCCCAAAGCTGCCAGTTATTCTCATTAATTTTGATCTGGGGTGACTAAATAAGCCAATGAAAACGGTAAACCTTTAAGGAATACTCTACCCAAAAATTATATATATACAGTACTTTTTGCTTTGCGCCTTCCCCCACTATAAACTACCATCTATGGGGAAGGAGTGAAGGCTTTAGATTCATTAAAAATCTCATTCTCAGGTTTTCAATGGATCTCAAAGTTTTAGGGATCCTTGATATCGAAAGCATTGATATCTCGATGATGGGTGTGTGTCTGTCTGTCTGTGTCATAGTTTCTTAAGGACGGTCCATTGCTAAAACGGCTGGACGGAAAAATGCCAAACCCGAAACTTAAGCCTGTTATGAGATGACGATGTGCTGATTAGTTTTTGAGCCAAATCGTGCAAGAGGAAGAGGCACGCTAGAGGAACCCTCAAATACTGTAATTCTGCAATTAATTATGAATTCTTCTAGTCAATTGCTAATGTAATGACCTACTTTATGATCAGAAAGATCAGCATCAGAGCAGCAAATAATTACTGAAATGTTATAAAACAATTTGAGTAACATGGTCCGTAGGATGCAAAAGCTACTGACTCTCACATCCAAATTTGTTTATCTGTTATTTATCCCTTGTGTTTTGTAGTGATGACTGAGACAAAATTTTAATGTCATGTTTTCATAGACAATAGATCTAAAAAACTTTATGATATAATGGTATAATATGGTGACGAATGCTGGATTACAGGAAGCAGTATCAAAACCATCCATAAAAGTTTAACATCACTCATGTTGCATAATACACATATCCAGTCATATACTCATAGTCCTATCTTCAATTTAAGAGCTCAGTCCCATGCATTTCCTGTTTATATGGAAATATTTATATGACAATATTTGTTTAATATAAATATATAACAAAATATTTATTCTGACAAAATTTTAGCAAAAATGTATGCATTTTACATGTTGCGAGCACACAACTGGATAACTGACATGTTGATTATGAGACACAAGTGACATTAAGATTTTTTCATAGACGTTGATATTGTTTGCTGTTGTCCATCATTGGTCACCATAGACCCCTATTCATTATATTTGAAACTTTGTTCTGCATGAAAGCATAAAGTTAAAAAATGTTCTCAGCCACTGCTACAAAAACAATGGGGTAACATATAAAAAAATATCATTTTGGAATGGAGTATTACTTTAAAGTCAAGGAAGTAGATGACGATTTCTGGGATTTACATCCAGCAAATATGATTGTCTCAAGAAGAATATGCAAGATATGACACAGGAGAAATATGGAGGAAAATAATGGAGGTTTCCATAAGATTGATAGATCATTACCAATTAATAAAGCTGATATTGTGCTATGGAGCAAAGGTAGAAAGTAGAGAAAAGACATACTGGTCTTTGACTGATTTCTAAGGAAAGCTGATGAAGATAGACATTGCATACTGTAGCGTGCACAACTGACTGAAAAAATGTAGAAAAGAGATAGCAGAAGAATCCATCCTGCTTTCCCAGTTCAGATTTATTGGCAGGGGATGGAGAAGCAGTCACCCATTAACTAACACTGAAGTCTTTGAGAAGTGTGAGGGAGATACTTGGAGACCATGCAAAATCCACAGAGTGACCTACCTGGAATTCAAAGGAAGCCACATTTCAGGATACACAAAGATTCAGTTGCTATATAGTACCCTTCATGATGAGGCCTAGAACAATTGCAATTAACGTCACAGCATATATAAGTGTAACGTAAAAAGAACAGACAATAAAAGCCAAGATCATCCCACAGATCTGTAATTAAGAAGTTTCAGCCTCAGCCCCATCTCTGTCATTATTTTATTTATTGTCTCTAAAAGGTAGGGCCTTGCTGGGTTCTACAGACAGCTCTTTGCCCTTATCCTACCAAGCCAGATTGACTTCTAAATGCCAGAATCAGTGTTTGTGTTTATCATATGGCTGTGCCACCGTTTTCCCTTTCCCTGTGATTCAGATTCTGCTTCTTTTCACATCACTCTGTGACTCCCTAGACTCACATGAGCTTCTCTGCTGTCTCTAGTGATGTATTTAACTTACTGATCCTGCAGCTGATTGCATATGTCACATGTGGAACTTTAGTGACCTCTAGAGACCAATCTCTCCACATGCAATACGGCTGTGGAATGACAGCTTTGGCACGTTCTTGTAACAATGACATCCAGCAATTATGTGCAGGTGCATCTGGAATACACAAAAAGGTCCAGTGCCCCTGTTAATAGAGACTATGCAAATGACATGTCTGATAAAATGAGCCTTGCCTCAGGAGCACCAAACAATTGTTGGTTCCTCTGTATTCTGGGTTTTTTCATGTTGGCATACACCTGCACAGTTATTACAAAATGATGGAGTAATGCTATATTTAAATCCAATTAGGCCATTTATGCCACTTCAGCTTCATCTGAGTAAACCTGAAGAATATTTGATCTTAAAGGCTCAGGCAGCCCATCCTTACATGCACAAATTTTTAAATAAGACATATAACACTGTTCATACTTTTTCTGTAAATACAGCGACATATTTATACACTTATGCTTCAGATTCATGAATAAAATAATATTTTGTTCTCAACGTATGGAGTTTGTGTAAAAACAGGTGTAAGGTACAAGCATCTGTGTTTCTCTTTCTGTCCATGTCCAGGAGTGAATGTGTCTTTGGGAGCATCCCAGTCTATCAGATCGAAGCTTCAAAGTCTGATTGGTATACATGGGCATGTGCTTGTTCATGTCTCTGTCTGCATGTGCCATCTGTCTCACTCCCTGTTCAATCTTGGTTGCAGGCCCAGCTGTGTGTTACTGTTGGTGTTTCTCTATGGGTGTCAGTGTTTGATAAAATGTGCCGCAAAAAGACGGGATGTTGGTGTCTTTATGCATATCTGTCTGCCTGACACCTGTGGGTCTAACTTTGTAAATGGTTAGTAAATATTGGGTGCTATTAGGTGGGTTTCCAGTAGGGCAACAGTTTAAAGGTGTAAAGTGCATTATGATGTAAACTTTTGAATGGCATATCTGCCTTAATTTCTTATTGTATACTGAGCTGTGTGTAATTCTGCAATGATAGATAGATAGATAGATAGATAGATAGATAGATAGATAGATAGATAGATAGATAGATAGATAGATAGATAGATAGATATGAGACACCATGTAATAGATAGATAGATAGATAGATAGATAGATAGATAGATAGATAGATAGATAGATAGATAGATAGATAGATAGATAGATAGATAGATAGATAGATAGATAGATAGATATGAGACACCATATAACAGATAGATAGATAGATAGATAGATAGATAGATAGATAGATAGATAGATAGATAGATAGATAGATAGATAGATAGATAGATAGATAGATAGATAGATAGATAGATAGATAGATAGATAGATAGATAGATAGTGATTTTGTTAGCTCATCTTTCTTTTTCCCTGAATTTTTCTTTTTTCTAGTGACTGTGTCTTAGTGTGTGTCTGTGTTTCTGTTTCAAATCTAGGGAACAATCCTCTACTCCATTATAAAAGCCAAGGCGCCCCAGGACCCTACTTTACTGTAGATGGGTGGCCTTGATATTTCCATCATATGTCAAAAAGCTGTGGTTGAAAAGAATTTTTATATCGCATATGCACATTGTTTCATGCAATATGTCTGGGGGAAATATTCACATTTGCAGACCATATTTATGAAACAGGATAGATAAAATCTTTCAAAATGCCTTCCTTCTTTTGCAAGCTGTGCACATGCCAAATCGGAGCCAAGCATCATAATAAAGTTAATTCTCACGTCTGCTGCAGATAACTCACATTATAGGTCATAGCCACCATTTGCTGACGGTGCACACAACACAAATTCTTGGAACAAATCTGGCGGGGATCAAACAAGCAGTTTCAGTTTAAAAGGCAGGGTAGAAGGACCCCACACTTCTTGCAGATTGAAGCTTTTAAATGGAAAAAGAGAAGTCGCTTCATCAGCCCCAGGACAAGCCTCAAACTAATCATGCAAATGGCAAGGAGTACTTTTTGTTCAATTAATCTTTATTTCATTTAGTGACTTTCATACCAAGCACCTACACAAACTGCTATAAACAGAAGGTGATATAATAATCCAACATTAATCCAACAGTTATTAACTACAGATATGCATACAGTGAAGTTAGCAGGGAACAAATGTATAGATAAGAACAAAGTGAAAAGCACAGGCATCACAGCCTAAAGAAAGTCAGATTTATTCATTCATTTTTAAAAGACAATCCAAAAGAGGTGGGTGGTCTTCCATTTGAACAAATGCAGCATAGATAGATGCTGGAAGATAATCTGTCCATCTGTTTTATGCTGATGAAAGCATGTGAACAATTATAAACTTGTATGTATTGATTTACAGTATATATCTAATTTCTGTACCCATTTAGTTCAGTTCTGTATTGCACAAGCATGAAGTTCATTTTACTGTCCATCCGTGTATCCCATGTAACCACATTGATGGAGAGCCAGACCATTGCAGAGCACACTCCCCAACTCATGTATTCTCATGCTTTGATCATTTATTCGAATATGTTCAAGCTTGAATCCCTGGCTCAGTCACTGTGTGCTGTTTGATCTTCTCCGTGTCTTTACATGGGTTTTTCTCCAGGTACTCTAGTTTTCCTCCCACATCCCAAAGATATACATGTTAAGTTCAAATAGCAGCTCTAAACTGGCCCCATAGGATTAAGAAAGTGTGTGTGTGTCTGTGTATGTGCATGAAAGTGTACTCTGTGATGATGGACTGTCAGCAATGCCTCACCCCCAGCTAAGTAATCATCTGTGAATAAGGATGGCTAAGTAAGCAAGTGAAACCAAGGATGTTTGGCAAGACAACCTGACCACTATCTAGAGCAGATATGACTAGGTATGCCAATCGATTAGTGAATTGGCAAGGGAGCAGCACTATCGCTCCAGTGGAGGAGCACATAGGTTCACAAATTAAAGGTAGCAGTTAGGTCACCAAGAAACAGTTAACTAAGAGGCTATGTCAGAGTCCAAACCCATTTAAGGGGCCAAAGGTTCTACAGTACGAGGGCATCAGTAGATACTATAGGGACTTCAAGTCTGATGTCCCAGTTGCAAAGGTAAGGCTGTCCTTCGCCCTGGTATCTGGCGTCTTCAAACTGCAAAAGGACAAGCAAATCATCCACTCAGCAAAGAAGTCTGTAAGCTTAGATTTGGGATGTTGAAAGGAAGACTCAGCAGGCCAGAGGAAAGGAACGTGGTCAACAGTGAGAGAGAAAGAGAGCGAGATTTGGGAGGTGAGAAAAGGAGAGCTTGGTGCTACTTTGGGGGTGGACAAGTGAGCGAGCCAAGCCATCTGGTAGACAGAGATTAACACTTGTGAAGGCTGGCTCAGAGCGGCAGAAGGATCAGCTTTCCTTTTCATTTCCTTTTCTTTTTTATGTTTCTACTTCATCTTTAATACCTTCATACTACGCCATTCTCTCTGCATTTATCCCACCATTGCATGACGTATTCAATAAAATAACAATTTTTGCAACCTTTTGGGCTCCTTGGTGTTATTCTGACTGTGAACGTTTCAGTACAAGAGTGCCCCCTTCTGCATTCTGTTTGTATTATTACACCATTATATGATTAATTCAGTAAAAGTACAAAATTGGTAATATTTTTCTCTTCTTGGTGTTATTGTGGGTGAGAAAAGTCAGTGAAAATAGGCCCTCAACACCTACTGGATAGATAGATAGATAGATAGATAGATAGATAGATAGATAGATAGATAGATAGATAGATAGATAGATAGATAGATAGATAGATAGATAGATAGATAGATAGATAGATAGATAGATAGATAGATAGATAGATAGATAGATAGATAGATAGATAGATAGATAGATAGATAGATAGATAGAATGTGTTATGAGTACTTTTGATCATTGCCTACAGAAGAGAGTATGATATATGTGCATCATTTTAGCATAATGAGGCACTGGTAACTTCTCTTACTAACCCCTTCTCTCTGTCATTTCAATCTCCTGGACTGTGGTAATATTCTTATTCGATTCTTCTGTTACCACATCATTTATCCACCATAAAGTTTCTGGATCTGTTTATTCACTTCATCGTACTACTCAGTTGTCCTTCACTTTAGCTTTAAATTGTAATATGTGTGACTGGGAAAAGCAGACCAGGTTACACTGAAGAAGTGTTAGGGTGTTAGCAAGGTCACCCCTCTTAATAAACAGAACAAAAATTGCTGCCACTCAGGCATATCAAAAAAATAAATAAAGTGTCTTCAGACAGCCTTGAGCACTCATAAGCGTTGCTGGAGTTCTGACCTCCTCGATTGTCAGTGCAAGATCTGACGCTACCTTTGGGGAGAAGCCCGGGTTTACGGCATCTGTACTGGAAGGGGTTACGCCTTCCTCACATCTTGGTTGGCTATTTGATACTACGGGGAAAAGAGAAGATACTGTTAGTGCCAGCACCCCCTTTTCTGCCAGGGTGGTACTGCTTACCTCCTTGAACCCTGTAAGGTGGTCCCCAGGTGTACATGTGTGACATCTGTATTTGAAGACTGTTGTGTTTAGTGTTATTTTTGAATTGCACCTTGTATACATTGTAAACAACGTTTTTATTGTACTGGATATTCTATGAGCGGTGTTCTTTTAAATAAAGATTGATTGGCTATTGGGCTGACTGATTAAATGACTGAAATCTAATTTCACTCTACATTAACAGTTTCAGAATATGGTAGCAGTTAGGTGTCCCCTTTTAGTGATTTTTTTTTTATTTGTACAAAAGCATTCAATCTTGTGTCTTCTTTTTTCCAATTCTGTAACTTAAAAGTATTGTACAGAAATGATTTCTTTGGAGTCTTGCAGAAAACTACTACACATCATGCCATTTTTCATGTCACACCACCACAACCATTTGATCTGACAACATGACCTCCACATTGCCTAACACAAGGTAAAGACAGAGTTCTGGGTGGTTTAGTAGATATTTGGTAAAGATTCTCTTAGTGATAGGAAAAGCTGGAAATGCTCTGGGATCAGGACCTGGACTGTATAGTGACTTTGAGTTTGATTTTCCCCTATTTGTTTTAACAAATGAGTCATTTTTATATTTTTGAACATAAACTTTGTTTATTTTAAGAACATTCATTAATTTTAGCTTTAATGATTGTGCTTCCCAATGAACTCTTTAGAACAGTAAAGAAACCACTCAAAGGGCTAATAATTCCTTTAAACCCTGACCATTTTTCCCAGCTGAATAAAAATGTACTGTAAATCACATAAATGTATTGAACCTTATACAGTGTATAAGCAAAAACTGATTGTGCTCCATTAGGGTTAGGTAATGATCAAAAAAAAATTTTTGGCTTCAAATGCTGTTGAAATATCCCATACATATATTCGTGGTTAAGGTTTAGGTTTCTGCAAAAGGGCATTAAGAACAGTTACACTTGCGCGTGAACATTTAAACAACATTTAGTTTTTATCCATATGTGAGCCAGTACAGATAGTACGGTGGAACAGTGGTAGTGCTGCTGCCTTACAATAAGCATTCACATTCATGGGTCTTTTCTGTGTGGAGTTTGCATGTTCTCTCCAGATTCACACAGGCTGCTCTGGTTTCCCCCCAAAGTCCAAAGACATGCAGATTAGGTAGACTGACAATGCTGAATTGGTGTTTTGTGTGTATGTGTGTGTGTGTGTGTGTGCGTGTGATCACACTCTGATGGATTGGCACCCCATCCAAGGATCAGCTCTGGGCTGAAAAATAAGCAGGTTTGAAACATTGATGGATATACAGTATATACTATTGCATTCTGGCTACAGTGTTACACAAAACATATTGAAAAAAAATCCTTTTAAACACACTTTATTCTTGAACTTGAAAGAACAATATCAGAGTCTTTTAAAGGCAGATAGCAAATGTGATAATCTTCATTCATTCCATTCCAGCCATCTCTTTCTGGAAATTAAAAGAATGCACAAGCATCTTCATCACTGTTATCAAGCTCAGTGAACAATTTACAGGATAGGAGGCTCAGGCAGGCAGTGAACCCAGAATTCAGTAAGCTGCAGAACTTTCTAGGTTTCTGCTAGCACAATACATAGTGTGAGACATGTAACCTTGCGTGCTGTCTTGTAGCCATCTGCAGTTGATCTGCATGGCTGTATTTCTGGCTGTCCTGTCCGAAAATGTGTTTTCTCTGTAGTTGAACAAGCCCTAGAAAACAAAAGCACCACCTGATCCCTCGCTATATCGCGCTTCGCCTTTCGCAGCTTCACTCCATCGCGGATTTTATATGTAAGCATATTTAAATATATATCGCAGATTTTTCGCTGCTTCACGGGTTTCTGCGGACAATGGGTCTTTTAATTTCTGGTACATGCTTCCTCAATTGGTTTGCCCAGTTGATTTCATACAAGGGACGCTATTTGCAGATGGCTGAGAAGCTACCCAGCTTACTTTCTCTCTCTCTCTCTCTCTTGCGCTGACGTAGGGGGGTGTGAGCAGGGGGGCTGTTCGCACACCTAGACGATAGGGACGTTTCTACCTTCTGTGTGCAGCTGCTTCCTGAAGGACATGCTGCACGGTGCTTCGCATACTTAAAAGCTCAAAGGGCACGTATTGATTTTTTTATCTCTCTCTCTCTCTCTCTCTGCTCCTGACGGAGGGGGTGTGAGCTGCCGCCATCAACAGCTTTGTACCGGCGGTGCTTCGCATACTTAAAACAGCCCTATTTGATTTGTTTGCTTTTCTCTTTCTGACGCGCACTCCGTTGAAGAGGAAGATATGTTTGCATTCTTTTAATTGTGAGACAGAACTGTCATCTCTGTCTTGTCATGGAGCACAGTTTAAACTTTTGAAAAAGAGACAAATGTTTGTTTGCAGTGTTTGAATAACGTTCCTGTCTCTCTACAACCTCCTGTGTTTCTGCGCAAATCTGTGACCCAAGCATGACAATATAAAAATAACCATATAAACATATGGTTTCTACTTTGCGGATTTTCTTATTTCGCGGGTGGCTCTGGAACGCAACCCCCGCGATGGAGGAGGGATTACTGTATGCTGTATTTATACAGTATATACTAGGGGGCTTCACCCCCTGCTTGCTTCGCTCACCAACCCCCCAGGCCTGCTCTATGCGCCAGCCACTTCGCATTTCTACCGCTCGCATATGTGGATTTCACTTTCACCAAACAATAAATCTTTTAATTCTCGTAGATACGCCTCTTCATTGGGAAGAAACACTACTTTTCCCTGATGGCAACAACACGAATATGACGATCTACAAGTCTCCGACTTAAAGTTTATATCCAAACAATATATTCGATTTCTTTTCGCTGTTCCATTATTTCGCTGAGTAATAATTTCTGTTTTTTTGTGTTAATGTGATCTTTACTATCACTTTTTGGCGACTTTCAAATTTTATTACTTTCATTATCTCTATATTGCTCTGCATGTGTATCACGCCAACGTTTTTGAACCTCTTTACAACGTTCTACTTTGTCATCTACTCTTTGACTTTTATTTCAGGCGTGATTAAATCTCTTGACACAAAGTCTCGTCTCATGGGACTTGAAAGTATCTCTCTGAAAAAGTCACGTCTCGTCCCAGGCTAAAAAGTCTCGTCTCATCCCAGGATTTTTTATATAATACAGATATATGTATATATTGTAAGTGCCCAAAAAAACAGATGAGCATCCTGGATGGGATGAGGATAATTTCTTGTCTGGACAGGAAGCCACAATTGAAAGAAAGACAAGCTGGCCGAATGGAATAATATAATTGTTGGACCAGCGGAAGCGGGAAGTTGGGAGCAGTTCCATCCCTCAGATGGCAGGTGGCAGTGGTCCTCTTTTGGCATTCCAGGGGTGCTTGGGTGTTGGAGTCTGGAAGTGCAACCGTTTGTGGTCCCTCGGTGCCAGTAGTGGGCACTGCCAGGGGAGCACCTCCTTGCTTTCCATATGACCTGGAAGTGCTTCCAAGATGGCACGTTGTGGTATTGCAAGCATTCCCAGGTCCGTCTTGAAAAGAAGCCCACCACCTGACATTGGGGAGTCGGAGTCAGGAGGGTGTGGGCAGCACTCTTGGAGAATGGACGGAGGAAGAAATTGATTTGAATTCTGTATAGTTTATTGATCTTTGCAAAGTGATTGTTGGAAAGGTGGTTTGGTTTAGATAGATAGATAGATAGATAGATAGTGTCACACACGTGCATGGGAGGCAGCTAAACTGAGAAATTCCCACTTGCAGAAGTGACTGTCTTCATTAGGAAGCATTTTCTAAACTGTTTATAAGTGTGGTGTCCAAACTCCAAACTGCAATGTCATTTATTGTACCTTAGCTAGTATGGATTTCCACTGATGCTATACAGTAACAAATGAGCAAGTAATGAATTATTGACAGGGTGTCAATACGTTAGTGGATAATTGATTTTTTATTCACTTATAAGCTCTTTGAAACATTGTTCAGACCTAATGGATTTCATATTTGTCAAGTGCCCCTGGTAATCCAGATGGGTTGTCTTAGATGCTGGATAGGGTTCTGTTCATAATTTGGAATGTCTGGGAACATCTGTCCTCAAGGCTGGTGTTGTGATTTTAGGGTGAAACTGATTTTCTAATCAGTTGTCTATTAATGGTGTCAATGAGCAGTTAGCTTGATCCACATTTGACTTTTGTCTCTTCACCATTCAAGTGATATGCCATTTTTTTGGGAAACTATTATTAAAATCACTCAGAGCACAGTGCTTGGACACTGATAGTGTCAAAAATATTGTTTATCAATTGTAAAGAAAGGAAGTTGGTTTGAATACTCATTTTTGATTATATCTGTTTAAAAGATATTCAAATACAGAACTGTGCAAAAGACTTAGGTTACCCTGTCTGGACAGTGAAAGTTTATATGCTTGTGAAAATGTTACATAATAATACAATTAAAAATTTGCATTTTTGCTTGCAATTTCTTTTTCATGAAGTTATTTATTTAACAATATTTTAGTAAAAAATATATGCTTTTGGAATGTTGTTAACATACAACTGGGTGGCTTGACATGTGGATTATGTGACATGAGTGACATGAGATTTTTCATGAGTGTTGTTGATCACTTTTGCTGTTGTTCATGGTTGTACACCATAGACGGCCATTACATTAGAAGCTTTATTATCTCTGTTCTGCATGAAAACATGACATAAAAAATGTTCTTTACCATCACTACAACTACATGGGGAAAGTAATATGAAAAACACAATTATTGGTTGGAGTAATACTTTAAGCATAATGGCAAAGAACAGCATTTTTTCCATTAAATCAGGTGGGGATGGAACACCCGACCGGGATGTCCCGATTATGGAAGGACCAGGGGAGACAGTATTTTCAAGACTGTCCAAAACCCCAGACCTACAGAGGGCAGCCCCCTGGACGTTTGCAGGGCCCTATTTGGCAGCACTTTCGCCACACCCAGAAGTGCTGCTGGAAGAAGCTCATTGGGCACCTGGACTCCTTCCGGGTGCCCTATAAAAAGGGGCCAGTCGCCAGAAGTCATTGGCCAGAGTTGGGAGGAAGAGGACAAAGTCTGTAGGGGGGACTGAAGGTGATGATGAAAAGACTGTGCTTGCCTTGTGTACTGTGTTGTACTGTGGTGAGCAGAGAAAAGCGCTCCTCGACTGTAAATAAATCGTGTGCTGTGTGGATTAGAATTAGTGTCCTGCCTGTCTTTGTTGAGGTTGGTCGGATCTACGCACCCAGGCATCACACCAGTTTTGTCTGTAATGATGTGAAAAAGGCCATGTGGATGCAAGAAGTGTAGAGGCTAGAATTAGAACTGAATATTGCTTATTTTATAATTGCAGAAAGCACGGATTATGCAGGATATTCCAACAGTACAAAGACATAAAACTTTGCTCAGTAACATCACAAAACTAGACCATTTTAGTTATTGTGGGGTGTGAATGGTGGACTGGTGCCTTGCTCCGTAGTGGTGATCACTACTGCGCTAGGGGGTTAGTAAATAATTGATTCAATAAATAAATTAATTAATGAATGAATGGTTTGCATCTGAGTGTCCTCTTTGATCCCAGCCAGTGTTTGTTCCAATCTGAAGCCTGATGGCTCCAGGTCCTCATGGTCCAGTAATGGAAAAGGTCAGTCCAGAAAATAACTGGATATACACAGGATATAAAAATAAAGATGATTTATCTTGCTTCCTTTGCATACTAGTGTCAATGTCAACCAGACTTTTATCAGTCAGTACATTCTGAGCTGTAACATCTTAGGGCCTACTAAAGACATGCTGAATGTGCTTATATTAATTAATCAATCAATCTTTATTTTGCATACCCCTTTAGTTGCAAACACAATCACATGGAGCTTTACAGAGCAATTAAGGAGATTACAAGATAAAAACAATGCAATCCCAGCTGCAAAGCAGTAAGTATAGACAGAAGAGTAAAAAATTAGTGGGCTTGTAGATCAAAAGGATAGAGGTAAAGGGTCAATATTAAGTGTCGCAGATTAAATGCTGGAAAAGCAGTTTTAGGAAGCAGTAGTGAAAATCGATGGTGACTGAATGTTGTCTTTACGATGAGCCAATAGATGTAAACAAGCAAGAGCTATTAGCACTTTCTTAATAAGCTGATTACAAATTCTGGATATAAAACATCTGCACTGTAAATGTTATTTTGCCGGTGCCTGCCAAGATATAAAGGTCAACACCTTGGGGCCTTCATCTTATAACTCTGCAATATATTCACGAAATATAATGGTAATAACAATAATCATCGTTGTCATCATCGTCTTCATCCATCCATTTATTATTAAACCTGTTCTAGGGTTGTGTGTCTTGGCAGAACCAAGCACAAAACAGAAACACTATTATTATTATTATTATTATGATTATTAATATTTTTGTTGTTATTGTTGTTGTTGTTGCTGTTGATGTCATTGCGCTTTAATTATCTCCCACACCCTAAAGATATTTAAGTTATTTTGATTGACATGTGTGAGTGACAGTGTCAGTGAATGTCTGTTATAGACTTTATTATTATTATTATTAATATTATTATTATTATTGTACTATGGTTTACTCCCATATCTCAGACATATACAAGTTAGGTTTATTATTCTTTGTGAATGAATATAGGTGCAAGGCTGGATTAAGACCCCCAAAGGCCCCTGGGTGACTTAGCTCCTTAACAGAGAATTGAGTATAATTTTAACAATGCATCACACAAACTTTTTTTCTAACTTATGATTTCTGCACAAGATTTGATGCTTTGTCACCTCCTGGGTGTCATCTTGGTCATTTTGGCGCGCACATACACAATCAAGACTTTGAGTGGAGTGGGTTATGGGGGAGTAGAACCCCTTTCATGGTTCCTGCATTGTGCCCTGTATTGCTCTATGATAATGATGATGATGATGATAATTTTAACATAATATTTTCACATCCACTTTATCTCATTCTGGGCTTCTAGGGTGTGGGGTTTGAGTATTTTTCTTATATAAAATTCTTTCATTTCTCAACCTTTGTTCCAGTGTTTTGAGCAGGTTCAGTTCTAATGAGAACAGAACTCAGAGATCATGTCTGATATCTTTCTGTGGCTTTGTGTTATTCTCATTGATTTCATTTTCTGCACTTCACTGGCTCATTGGTGAGCTGGGTAAAACTCAAGTTTCTTTTTGCATCTCTTCTTTGGAGTCTCAAGTGCTCCTGTAGCTATTGGCACTGTCTTGATTAACAGCTCCACATACTACTGATCTCAATCTTAAGGTTCTAGTACCTGATGAATTTCTCTACTTTCTTCAACATGATGTTTGTGACATCCCGAATGGTAATATCAGTCAGTAGACAGGTAGCCTTTTTCAAACTGAGAAGTATGATGTGTCTCCTTAGAACTTAGACAACTGAGTGTCTCCTTAGAATTCCAAGAGCAAAACTTAAAAGAAGTGGTGAGGCGGCCTTCTGCTGTTATGCACCTAAAATCTGGAATAGCCTGCCAATAGGAATTCACCAGGCTAATACAGTGGAGCACTTTAAAAAACTACTGAAAACACATTACTTTAACATGGCCTCCTCATAACTTCACTGTAATTTAAATCCTGATACTCTGTATATCCAATTCATTATAATAACTATTCATGGTGGCTCTAAAATCTTACTCTCTCTTCTGTTTCCTTTTCCGGTGTCCTTTTGGTGGTGATTTGTGCCACCACCATCTACTCAAAGCACCATGATGTTCCAACAATGATGGATGGATTAAAAGGCAGAAGTCTGTATGACCATCAGCATCAAGTGACTCCGTGAGAACCCTAACTACAAAGAGGACTGTTTCATTTATGTTAGGTAGAATGCCCAGAGGGGACTGGGTGGTCTTGTGGCCTGGAACCCCTACAGATTTTATTTTTTTCTCCAGCTTTCTGGAGTTTTTTTTGTTTTTTCTGTCCACCCTGGCCATCGGACCTTACTCCTTTTCTATGTTAACTAATGTTGTCTTATTTTAATTTCTTATTTTGTCTTTTATTTTTCTTTTCTTCATTATGTAAAGCATTTTGAGCTACTTTTTGTATGAAAATGTGCTATATAAATAAATGTTGTTGTTGTTGATGTCTGGATGGTTGGTCATAATGTTTTGGTCAGTCTGGATGAGCACATCCCATGTAATGTCAAAGTCTTCAGTATTCCTAACCTTCTCATTTGTGTACACATATGAGCTGTCAGCCATTAACATTCTAAACTCCTTGTAAATTGTCTAGTGGATGTAGTTGGCCATCCTGTTGTGTTTGTAGATGTACTCTGCTTGAGTCGTTGTAAAACCAGTGACTACTGTTTGTGACATACATTTTCTTGCTGGACATCTGACATTTGCTGTCAACCTGATCATTCAAGATGTTCTTCTTGTGTAACTGAGAGCTGAATTCAGGTCCTGCAGTTTGTTAGACTCTCACTCTTTCTCATTCCTTTCAGCCCTGACAAGTGTGGCCATGTTCTGGGCACTTTTTTGTTGATGAATGGTCTGTGTAGGTCTCAGTAGAATTATCTATGCACTGGTTTATTCTTTAATTATTTGAATTTCTCCATCTCCATGTTCTTCCTGATTTACAGCTAGTACTTTTGCTTATTATGCTCAGCTTTGGTTCTGTTTTGTCTTCTTCTTAAGTCACAAGTGTGGTATAGTGGTTAAAGCTTTGAACTTCAAACCATGAGGTTGTGGGTTTAAATCCTGCTACTGTCACTTGACCTGCCTGCTTTCCAATTAGAAAACCAAATGAAATGTAACCAATTATATAAGAAATGTTATACGTTGCCTTGGATAAATGCATTAGCCAAATAAGTAAATTTATTTATATATTATTATTATTAATGTTAACAGTGATGCAGTGGATAGCACTGTTGAGTCACAGCTCCCCTGTCCCTGTACTGACTGCAGAATGTCACAAGGTGACATTCAAATCAGGAGATGACAAAAACATGCCAAGGTCAATACCAGGGTGTCAAAAAAATCTTTCAAACTAGCCAAAAATGCTAAACCAAAACCAAGTGAAGAGAAACAAGTGAAGTGAGAAAAATCAGAAGCCATTAAACACTTTGAGTAACCTATGCCAGCAGGAGAAACTAAATTATAATTAAAAATGGAAGAGAATTCATAGCTACAGGAGAGAGAAATCAATGAACTCTACCATTTTTCTTTCAATATCAACAAACGTGGACAGGTGATTGTTATATACAGCCTGAGTCTTTGTATACATTATGTTTTATTGTTATTTTTGTTAACTTTACTTAACAAGAGGAGTCATAACGAGAGGTGACTATTCAGTTCATTAAACTCATCTGTTTAGGTAATAGTTAAGCTGTCCTAACATCCATCCATCCATTTTCCAACCCACTGACTCCGAACACAGGGGTCTGCTGGAGCCAATCCCAGCCAACAAGGCAGGAACAAATCCCGGGCAGGGTGCCAACCCACCGCAGGACACACACAAACACACCAAGCCCAATTTAGAATCACCAATCCACCTAACCAGCATGTCTTTGGACTGTGGGAGGAAACCGGAGCACCCGGAGGAAACCCACGCAGACACGGGGAGAACATGCAAGCTCCACACAGGGTGAACCCGGGAAGCGAACCCAGGTCCCCAGGTCTCCCAACTGCGAGGCAGCAGCGCTACCCACTGTGCCACCGCTCCTGTCCTAACATCTGATCATCATATTTTTGAAATATTATTTTTCATATTTATGTCATTTCTGTGTCCTGCGGTGGGTTGGCACCCTGCCTGGGATTGGTTCCTTGCCTTGCACCCTGTGTTGGCTGGGATTGGCTCCAGCAGACCCCCGTGACCCTGTGTTCGGATTCAGCGGGTTGGAAAATGGATGGATGGATGGATGGATGTCATTTCTGTTATGTTTGTAGTTATATGCTGTTTTTAATGCTCTAATGTTGTGTGTGCATGTGTGAAGTTTCCCAAGACATGGGTCCACCCTGACATCACTACTCCTGAGCCCTCCATCTGGCTGTTTAAAGTGTAGAGGAAAGGAGCTCAGACAGCATTTTCATTGAAGTTATAAACATTTTATAAATATTTCCTTTTCTTTGCTTTTTGCTGGTTCTTTCATTATTTTTGTTACTTTTGGGTTTCAGTTTCTGGATTGTGTATTGTGACTCCCCTATCCCTTTTTTGGCAAATCTTTTTTGCTCTTCTGTTTTTTTTTCTTTATAAATAAACTTTTTTGTTTTCATTTACAAAGGATCATTTCTGCCTTTTCGGTTTCAAGGTGGAGTTTTGCTCTGTTTCTTTCTCTGATGAGGATTTTTGGAATATTAAATCTTATATTTTGAACTTTAATCCAGTTTTGGGGCCCTGTCAGGCTAAAGCCTACTCTTAAAGTTGGGAGTGAGCTGGACTACATGAGCCTCTTCTGGTTCCAGGTCCAGGTCTACTTATATGGCTTCATTTGGAGGCCTCACTTCCATTTTCTCATGGTTAAGACTGCTTTTCATAAAAGTGTAACATAAAAGCTGTTGACACTAACAAAAAGCATAAACTACCAGGGCCACCGAGAGAAAATCTGGGCCCCGGTGGAAAGAAGGTGATGTGGGCCCTTATACAAAATTCTACACATGTATGGATGTGTGTATATCATTATTTATTTCTAACAATCATAGATTACATTGATACTTTTAGATTATGTATAGGTATAAATGTAATAATAAAGTAATATATTTATAATAGTAAAAGACATTTATAATAGCATTTATTGTCTGCTGAACAAAGGTGCTTTCCTGACCTTTTTCCTTGCGAAACTCTGAATTACATAATCAAAATGAATCAGTTTTACTAGATCAGACTCAATACTGAGTCTTACCAATTCTACTAATTTTGAAACTAAACAGACTTGCAAAATTTAAAAAAATACAATAAAAATTAAATGAACTAAATAAATAAATGTTCAAATTATAATAAAAATTATGGGACACATTGGGCTTCATGGGCCCCCTTGAGCTTCATAGGTTCCAGAGCGATGTACCGGCTGCACCTTCATCTCCTCGGGCCTGTAAACTACAAACAAAATTTCATCATGGAAGAATGTATTTTATTTTCAGGGCTGTTAAAAACATCACTTAATAATAAATAAACATATGTTCTGAATTCCTAGCCTCAAAAGATGCCTTGCTGATAGACTATAAAAAAACTAAAAATAAATGTCAAAGCATGACAGTCACTTCTTATTCGGATTTATCATAGTTACCTTTTGTCTGTTGTGGTTTTTATGCAAGTAATCCATGTTTTCCTAGCACTTCCCACTTTTCTATTAGTCCCAATTAGTTGAGTGCATTAGTGGGCACGGCAGTAGACCGGTGTCTTATCTGGGGTAGGTTCCCGCCCTGCAGTCAATGCTATTGGGATAGACACTGGCTTCCTATGACACTAATTTGGATGAGGGGTCAGAAAATGAATGAAAATTGTGTTCAGTTGTGCTTTGTTGAAAATTGAAATACTTTTCATTACAAAACTGAACATTTCAGTAGTCTTCACATTGTAAAGACAACTTGCCGCTTCTGTACCAAATGCAAAGTCACCATGTCTGCAATGTGGCATGAAGAAGTAAACAGCTGCTGTGGCAGTATTGAAATCCATAGGTTTTATTGGTTTGATTTTTAGACCTTGTGGTGGTGCATTAGATAACACATTGATCTTTATTCGTGTTCTTCAGTCTCACAGAATAGGTTTGACACAGAAGGCAGAGAGAGGATGCCAACGTAGCCGTGGATGTGCTTGTTAACATTTCTAATGTGTGCTTTCATATTCCTGGGTTATCAGTGGTCATGGAATGGATTATCTGCAGACCAATATTTAAATAATAAAGAGAAAGACCCTTTAACGCCTTCAACCCCTTGCCCTTAACCCCCTCCACACTTTTCATCATGGGCGGCTGATAAATCCTTCAGACAAGACTCTCTGAAAACGAATCGTTTTTGACATTTCTCAATAAAGAGAGTATTATTCACTTACAAAAGGGTGCCCTTTAATGATTTTGTGTCCATAATACCTTCTCTTACACAGACTAGCCTTTCTTTGAACAAGGCAGAGGTGCAAAGACAGGAGCTCCTGCCAAATTTGTCATTGTATTAAACCAAGTAATCCTATGCTTATTATGGACGGCTCTGATTCTTGACTCTGTGCACATACAAAATCAATGGGCTGATGTCAACAGTTTTGGATGGACCTTATTTCTGAACCGAAGGATCATTTTTTGTTTCCTCAAATGGTTCCAAATTGATGCATTGTCTGCTAATTACTGCTCTACCACTTTACCTGCAACCAAAGCTGACACACATCAGAGGTTAGACAGAGAATCAAGATTTAGGTGCAGTCAATCAATCAACATTAGAATGCTGCTTGAACTCCAACCTGAAAATCTCATTTCACATTCAAAACAGCCTGAGGGCCTTCAGAATTACAAGAGGAGCTGAAGGAATAAACAGCAATCAGTAAGACAAAAAAAAATGAGACAACTAACTCTACTCGTTTAGTTCCAGGCCACACAAGGCTGGAGCCTCTCTGGACAGCATCATGTTCATGACAGGAATCAGCTCTAGACTGTGCACCAGTTCATTACAGGGCTCACTCACACTGTCCTTAATAGGTTTACCTCCAAGTGTTAACAGCAACACTTATTTATGGTGGCATGTGTAAAGACAACAGGCCATCAGGGCTCAGCTACAATATCATCAGCCTGGACTTGTGTACTTTCACATTTATGATTCATTGCTGCACACCAGCCTACTAAATGTTTCACCTCAGACTCCCGATACAAAGAAATAAATGGCTTGGAAACACAGTAATTATGGCCTGTTCCGCGTTTTAACCAGATAAAGTGTTTGCAGTTTTCACAATGGGCTCCCTTTGCCACTGAAATCACAGAGCTGGTTCCTTCCTGGTAGTTGGTATTTGATTGTACAGTATATCCTGTATCATATGTAACCATATCTCCCTTTCCATTTTCTGAACACAGGGTTAAAGGAAGCTGTAAAACAGACTGAGACAGAACATTCTCAGTCGTACACCCTAATCAACCTAACCTGCAATTTGGAGATATCACAATCCAAGAAGACAATGCAAATGTCACAAGGGTAAGTAACAGCTCCTGTTTTTAAACCACTTTTATGGCTCGCTGTTAAATTTAAAGTCAATTTTTAAAAATCCTCCTTTTTGATATATAAAGTGGTAAATGGTTGAACCACCCTTGACACTTCTTGATGTCTTTACTTCAGAATGAGTAGGATTACATTCCATATCATTGTATACCTGGAAATTCTGATGGTTTTGCAAAATATCAGTATAATGTATCTGTATTTACGTTTTAGACTTAACAAATCACAGATGCATTGATTGATATAATTAACACAGACACGCCTCTTATCTACTGAAACACGTGTTAATACTCTGCTGCTTAAATAGATTCAACTGCAGGTGTTCACCTCTCTAAAAGTACAGCTTCATTCCTTCTCTCTCTTGGTTGCTTATGATGCCACTGCCCAGCAAACACAGCACAAGACGTGGCGTCTTCTTGTCCTCACTACATGTTTGTATTGACTCCCAAATCAGGTTAAGCCAAACAGCACTCTGGGTAGTTTTCTTAAAGAGCCATTTACATAGTTCACACACCTGAACATACACAAACGTATTACCTTGAAGACACTAATACAATGACAATAAATTACATTTCCCTTTTCCTTTCGCAAGTATGTTTTGTGTTTTATGTTTAAACGTGTTGGCAAATTTTTCAATAATTTTTAGCATACAAGTAAAATGTTCTCTCAAAATCCATACAGGAAGAAGAATCAACCGGTGTATCACTTATTACTAAGACAGAACATCTCACAATGCAAGCCTGCTTAAAATTTCAAGAATAAATTAAACTACCAGTGGATGAAGAGCGATTAGCTGTTGTGGGGAACAGCCCGGACACAGACTGGCAGACATTGTTTAAATCACCACACACATTTATTTACAATATTATGTACAACAAGGTAAACCACACACAACCCAGTGCCCCGCACCAATCACCCTTTAGTCCAGGCCTCTTTCCACTCTTCTCCTCCAGGCTTCGTTCTCTTCCACCCGACTCCAGCTATCGAATGGAGGGAGGCGGCCCCGTTTATCTTCACCCGGATGTGCTCCAGGTGCCTCCCAACGAGCTCCTGCCGGCACTCCCTGGGTGTGCACCCAGAAGCACTCCGAGTGTCCCTGGTCTTTTTCCCCCCAGCTCTTCCGGGTGTGGTAGAAGTGCTGACTTCAGGCATTTGGGCACCCCATGGCGGTGACCACGGGCCCCTATAGGGTTGAACTTCCCTGCTCTGTTCCTGTGGTCCCCATACCAACAAGGGTGGCTGCCCTCTCGTGGTCTGGAGGAGGAGTAGTCCCTCTTCCGGTTCTTCCGGGCGTCCCGGCTGGGCACCACCCCCAGCCGCTCACCACACTGTAGAGACTTGAAACTCTGGAATTATCTGACTAACATTATCAGCGAAGCTTCTTTAGTTGCAGCATTTAACCTAAGGCTGGTGATTTCTTATTTTAGCTTAGTGCAGTGGTTCTCAAACTGTGGGGCAGGCCCCGCTAGGGGGGCGTGAAGTAACAAAAAGGGGGGCGCGAAGATGTGAAAAAAAGAAAACAAGAATCGAAAATATGAAAAATACATTGATTGAAACCAAAACAAATTAAGTTAAACTACATTCTGATACTAGAAAAATAAATATAGAATTAGATAAATGTTGATAAAAGTTAAGTAGGTATAATAAAATATGCATCTATGATATATCATTGATCAAAAAAGAACAAATTGGTATTAGTGGGCTCCTTTCCAAAAACGTTAGGGGGGGGGGGCGATTAAAACTGTTATTAAAGCTCGGGTCGCAAATACTTAAAGGTTGAGAAACGCTGGCTTAGTGAATGCTTGCTAGAGACACAGCTGGGACTGTTCATCTTGACCTTTAACATCTGTACTAATTCTCCTGACTGGCTGTTAGTAAATCTACTTCATCTTCCTTTCATTTGGTGTTTGGTGGTAGAATTTGCAGTCACTGTAATTTTGATCAGTTTATCTCTCCTGGCATTGGAATGCGATGTGTTACTCATGATGAGCGCAACCTCAGACCTTCATTGTATCTTGTCATAGAGATGTGATATGATGCATTGCTGGTATAACCAGAGAAGGATCAGATGACCATTTGGCCAAGTGCATTTTGGTTTTCTTCTATTTTATTACAGGCTCGTGCAATCATTAGCAGTGCTGCTGTATGCATCCAATGGGTTTGTGCTGAGTTGCAGGTTCTCTGTGAATGTGAGTCGGATCTCCTCCAAAAGACTTGTGTGCTATTTTGCATTTCTAATTTGGCCTTGTACAGTATGTGTATGAGCACAAGTGGGTCATGTGATGGGCTATTGCCCTGCCCAGGACAGATTTTTGCCTTGCATACCTGACGAGGTTCCAGCATTTGGCAATCCTGAGTTATATCTTAGATGCATTATGATGCTACTCAATTCAAATAATGTGATTTTATAAGTGTCTATGTTTGTTTAATGTTCAGTTAAAGTTCATATTGGATATTTTTTGTGCTTTGTTACCTGTTGAGTGTTTTGCATTTATCCTGGGTTCTCAGTCCTAGGAATGCCATGGCTGTAAGTTTTTATTCCAGCCATCTTCTTTTTTAATTGGACTAATTATAAGGAATTTGTTATTTCTCCAGTTCTATGTATTGGGGTCAATGTAGAAATTACAAAACTAAATTTGATAAATATTTATTAGAATTTACCAAGCATTTGCATCTACATGATTTCCATTCTGCTCTTCCAGGAATTCTTGTTATTTAAGTCACTCTTTACTAAAGAGCATGTCATTGGGCCTCATGCTGTAGGAGTTGCAGTCTTTCAGCATTCAGTGTCGTCTGCCTGGGTGCCTGTCCGATTTGTCATTAATTATCATTATTAGAATACAAATAAGAAAGCAAACTACATAGGAAAAGGCAAATTAATAGGAAAACACCACAAGAGAGTTAAGCATTTAAAGCTATAGGAAAAATACAAATATTTGTAAATGTCTGAATGCAGAACAAGAAAAGAAAAATAGTACAGAAAATTAAATAGAGCATTGGTTCGTAAGCTGTGGGTCGCAACTCACTTAAGGTTGTGTGTTGTCTGATTTTGAGTCACGCAGAGCCGTGATTTGCAATTGCAATCAATGGGAAAGAGCTGACAGACAATGACTGTCGGCAGAGATTCTTCACGGTGGAGGGATGTCTGTTGCCGATGATTCCAGGTCTAGGAGACACAAATATGGCACAATTGGGTCAAGAAAGAAAAGACGAAGAACCACTGAATTAGAGGTTAAATGAATAACTGCTTATTGAAACTGGCTGTAACAAAACCTGCAGCAACTGGGGTCCCCAGGATTGAGTTTGAGAACTACTGGTCTGTACTGTATTTGCATTGTGTACGGTGCTCTGTGTTTAGTAATGGAAGTATGTAAATGTATTGAATTGCCTGGACGGCTAATTGTTTAGTCATCTCTGTCCTTGTTATCTTTTTTCTCTAGATCTTTCTGCCAACCACTATTAAGAGCTGTTTGACTTCTCACCTTTTCCGTGTAATAATTTATGTTATAAAATTTTAAAGTCAAAATAATCAATGATTAGTGCTACTGATAGCACTGGTGCTGCTTCAAAGCTCCAGGGCCCAGGGTATGACACTGTCTGTGTGGAATTAGCGTATTCCTCCTATGGTTTTCTAGACACTGATTTCCTCCCACAAACCCAACATAAGTGAAGGTTAGAAGATTGGTCCAGCGTTAAGTCAGTTGGATTTGTGCCCTTGGCTGGACTGGTGCCCAATCCAGAAGTGGAACCTGCTTTGTGTGTGATGCTGCTGGAATAGGCCCTGGCACCTGGAGACAGTAAAAAACATTTAAGTAGAATTTGGAAATGGATATAACTTTGCATTCTTTCGTACAAATCCAGTTGTTTAGATGTAGTTCTGACATTGAGCTCCATTTTGCCAAGATTGGTTCCAGCTCCCTACAACCTTGGAAAAAGGTGGGTTCAGCAAAATGAATGAATGCATATACTGGGGAGAGTATAGTGGCACAGTGGTTAGCAGTTTATTCTGTACAGCTCCACGTTTAGCATATTTTGTGCACACTCTGCGCATGTTCATGTCATTTTTTTCTGTGCATTCAAAGTTCTGCATATTAGGTTAAATTGTGAGAGAGTACAATCCTGTGCCCTGTTTGCGCTTAGGATAGCCAGACTCCTCACATTCTAATGACAGAAAAAGCAGATACAAGAAATCGATGGATGGATGGATGGATGGAAAGCCTGTCTGACATAGCCTAAATAGCTGCTAATACAAGCAGGATTAATTACGGAACAGCACAACTAGTGTCCTAATATGGGTGGGTGCATATGCTACAACACCATCCTTGTGAAGTGGGCATGTTCTCCCCATATTTGCGTGGATTCCAGTTTGGGTTTATTAAAGAATCGCAATACCATTGGTTGATAAAACAGATGGACTGATGTAATTATGTATTTTGTAATGACATGGCATGTCATTTCTACATTAAAAGTAATGACGTTCACTAGGGAAAATGAAGATGGCCCTAAAAAAGGGCACTCCTGTTCATTTGGGAGAACAAAAAAAGGCAAAATGGCAAGCATTTTTTTAATTTAATGTTAAGCAGAGGACAAGCAGGCTTGTCCTTTACATCGCTTTTGCTTTATCAGCCAAGAGGCCCCCCTCTTAGAAAATCCGCTTAGGCATTTACCCAAAAAATAAAACAAAAAAGTATAATCAAAAGGTTACCAAGTAACAAGGAAAAAGAGTAAGCGGCAGGTCATCAGAAATCACAGCTGACCCGACTCCAGGAATCGTGCCGTCCACCGTCAGACGGCAGCCTTACTATAGCACATGAATCAAAATGGTCACAGCCTCTGGACATATTTCTAAAATTGCTTAGTTGCATAGAAGTCCCTTTAGTGCTGAGAGGACTTTAATAAAATTGATTTTCTGAGTATAGCCTTTTAGCAGCTATAAGCTTGAAATATGAACCCTTCATTGTTGAAAGTGTTTCATTTTTGCCCTGTAACTAATGATCAAGGGAAGAAGTGTGTTCAAAATTCTCCACGGCTGCCATTTTCATAATTAAATAGTCCTAATAATAGAGCTGGTGCAGACTTTAAACAAACCGACACAGAAGAGGAAAAGCGGGGAGATGCTTTCATTAAGAGACCTTTACAATTAGTCCTTAATAGATATGTGCACCAGCGTAATCAGTACGACATTTCCACATATTGCTTGTTTACAAAAGAACAAACCCTGGCATTTATTTCGTTGTGATTAAAATTCGTTACTCGTGTCTTCTTATAATTAAAGGCTTCTTAGACGATTACCTTTAACTGGTTTGAATCTGCTGTGTCTCGATTTTAATTACATAAAAGCAAACTGTTTCCTGTGAAATCAGGTTCAGTCGTGCTCTCCTTTTACTTATTAATTTATTTATTTAACTTAACATCAACACACATTCACATTCTCAAATTAGAACCCACCAATATAATTAGACATAATTTCTGAATGATATAAAAATAGGCTTAAATTCTGGCGTCTTTATGATTGCCAAGAATGAAGAATTTTTACTGCCACCACAGGTTTATTGCCAGTTTTGGTGTGTGAACTGAGACAAGTCCAAGATTCTGGGTAGGGTGTGGGTGCATATGTTTGCGTGTCTGTGGCCGGGATTTATAAGAACATGTGGGCATAGAATTGTATCCAGAGAGTTATAAAGCAGGCCAAATTCAGGCTTTTATTACAAGTTATTTTACAATAAACTGTGTCTTTGACTTATAAAAGTGAAAATGCAAGATGATTTATTCCTATCTGACCTCTTATTGCATGCCATGTTAAACAGCATTGGTGTGAAGAACAAAACAGTCTCAAATCTGCTTCATTCACTTTAGGATTGCAGAAGGGCTGAGAATGTCAGAAACCAAGTCTAGATCAGGTGCCAATCCATGGCAGGGCACATCACGCCAATTTGGAAATGCTACTTTGCCTAACACTGGCAGTTCAATGTAAGAGTTCCAATTTCTTGCCATTTCACCCTTAGTTTTGTATTTGACCAGTTCCTCTGTTTCCCTAGATACTGGCCATGTGCTGCCATCTGCTGCCCAGGAGGTTTTGCAGCATCTTGCCATCCACCCTTGGTCACAGCTTATGTAACAGAGGGACGGGAGAGTTGTCAGTTAACTTCCACACATGTGTTTGAGATGAGTGAGGAAAACCAGGGTACCCAAAGGAAACTATATGCAGACAGGAAGAACATTGCGACTCCTCACAGACAATGGCTAGGCGCTAGGGGCAGGACGCTGGATATGTGAGGCAGCACAAGATGCAAGAAAAGCAAACCAGAAGCAAAAGAATAATGGCCAGAGATGCCAGCACAAATCAGAGCATTAAGCTTTTTTCTTTGAGAGACAGACTGTTCATAAGAATATCTGTCCAAATCATTCACTCATTGTGTTATAACTTATAAGTTATAAGCATGATTTTTTTCATTTAAAGTTTACAAGAACAAAAGCTACTTTTAGTCATGTCAGGCGTACTGCAAAAAACAGCTAATAATGTGACACAAGTCAATCACTGAGCACACACATAACTAAAATTCGAGTAATTGGAATGTCACGATACACTGTCTTTTGTCAGTGTCTGCTAGTAGTTCATAGCTAGATGGCACTCAAGGTACCCCAAAACCCAGAGAAAGTACAAAGTCTCTTGAAATCAAAGTCACCAATGTCTATTGCAGGAAAAATCATAAACCAGTATTTGTGGGTAAGATAACGGACAAAAATCCACAAAAAAAAAAAAATCATTAAGGAATAAACAATCCAAAAAACAATCAAGCAAAACAAAATAGTTGCATCCAACAGACAGGACAAATTCAATAAATTACTGAAAACATTCATGCATAGTAATTATAGGCAAGGGCTCATAAGATAGTCTAAAGCTGCCAAAAAAATGGTAGAAAGAAAAAGATTGAATAATTGGTCCAATGTCTGTCTGTAGCAGCCAAAACCCAAGTGCTGAAGCTCTCCCCGAAATCTAGGAGACTCCCTGACTTAAAAAGGTTGAAAAAACACCTTTAAGACAACCTACAGCATGGAGAAAAAATGAACCTTTGCAATACACACAATAGCTACACCTATCCTCAACCTTCACCTACCTACTAATGGCATTGAGGCCTTTTAAGTATTTCCTACCCACTCGCCTAAAGGCAATGGGCTGCCACCATTCAGGAAGGGGTGGGGTCCACCCCCTTATCCTCACTTTATTCCTACACATATACTATCTTACCTACATCTCACCCATTCCCGGGGATTACATCTAAACTGTTAAACAACAACAAGACATAAAATACATGAACAAGTGGAGTAAAACTACTACTATCCCCGCACTGTGACTGCTTTCCCCCTTTCCTGTTTTATTCCTCCGGACTGTTGTGAAATCAGCTGCTTGCCAGCTTTTAGCAGCATAAAGGGAGTACGCAGCCACGCATGCATAGAATGAAAACTGTCAGTTAACTGACCACTAACATGACTAGTTCACTTATGAAGAGGACTCCGCCAAGCCAGTAAGTGAAGCATTATATAAAATCAAAAATTTGATATTTACCAGAATGAGGTAACATTAAGTATCTTATGGGGATTCATTTAAAGTTATGAATCTTCCAGCACTGCACCTGTTAACTGTTTTCTGTATTATATATTTTGCTAAATAGCAGCTGCTGCTGGTCCTTCCAGCTCCCCGCACAGACAAAAGACCCGGTGACGGTTCTACTACTGTCACATGAAGAAAGCACAATTACCCTAAGTCACAAAGAGAATGTGCATACTGTCCATCAGGCCAGGAGTTGTGATGTAGAAGTGGTAACCACAGCACCAGTGTCACTTAATCTTTAACCTTATATATTACCTTTCGAAACAGAGGCCCTTTCAAAGCAGCAAGCTAAAATCTTCAAAATATACATCAAGCCATTTATTTTATACATCCCCTTAATACACTAAAAGGTTTGGATAAGACAGAAGCTAAGCCTGGATGCCATTGAAGAACACATTTACACACCCTCACTCCAGGACAATGTGGAGTCACCAGTTTAAGTAAACTACAGAACATGGGATTGTGAGAGAAAATCAGAGAGCCCAAAGCCAGTTCACATCTTTATATATATATATAGTCTGTCTGTCTGTCTGCTTTTCACAAGAGAACTACTTAACGGATTTAGATCAGGTTTTTTTCTAGAATTTGCTTGAGCATTCTAGTTGATTTTGCGACTTCTGTCATCACGCTTAGTATCATAGTTCGCTTGTGGTACCGATTTATTCGTGCTAATTCAAGAGAGAGGCTGCAGGCTGAGGGGAGGAGGAAGCGTAACGTCAGGAGTGGAGAGCCGGGTGGGGTCCTCCTCACTCACGCTCCAGCCTCCATTTGAATCACTCTATCTCTCGCCATGTTTTGGAGTGGACCTTGCCTCTACTTAGCTAGGGATACCTGTTTGTTTATTGATTTTTAAATTTTGCCCTGTTTCACTACTATGCAGATAGAGCCACAGGGAACAACTAGTGGGCAATAAAAATTCGATGTGTTTTTGCCCACAGAGAACACTTGAAACATGAAATGAATAACCAAATATTAAAGGAGACATCAATGTAAAAGAAGCCATAACCTGAAACTGAAGGTTTGTAGAAAACAAATAAGCATGCAATAAATTGCAGAGATGTCTTTTCAGACCCAACTTCAAAACAGAACTAACTCAAAGATGGCTGAACTGCTAGTCGTATGGCTTCCAGGCAGGAAGGGGCGACTTAGGAAGTGATGTCATAGGTGTAATGGCTGTCAGTCATCCATTCCACAGCGGGCGGAAGATGAGAGGCATTAGCAAACAGTGCCAGAGCCCTTAATGTGCCTCTCAAGTGCATGTGTGTGACAAAGGGAATGTGTAAATCCCTACAAAATGGGATTTGGAAGTAACAGGCTATGTTAAAATCATTGTTCAGTAGTGAAACTGGTCTGTATGATGCACATTGTAGTAAGTCCTTATTTTTTGTGAAAAACAGTAATTAATGCTTGACATAAAACTTGAGGTAAAATTTTATTTTCTCTAGCTTCTATGAATGTTATTAATAATTATGGAGCTAACTTACCTGAAAGTTTTTATACAGGCTATGTTGACTTGAATGGACAATGCATGTCCAAGCTTATCTTATGACAATAGTGAGCCAAGCTCGATTGCATTTACTTATCTGGTTGGTGTCTTTATGCAAGTCAACTTACAACATTTAAAATACAATTGTGCACAAGAGTACCTGAACAACAATACCAATTAATACTAACAGAAATTATAAAATGTTTGTCCATTATCTTGCTATGACATACAAAGCCAGGAGCTACTTATGGTAACATTCGTAGATGAAAAAGAGCTCATGCCACCACTCTGTGTGGCTATTAGAATGAGTAAGAAGCTAAGGCCTAAAGCATTTTATAACTTAAAGGGGCATGGCTACTGGAGTAAAGACAACCAGAATCATTACTGATTGTGTCGATTCCCTGCTGAGTTTTACAGCCAAAAGCCAACAATCAGAGTCAACTTCCTAAAACTATGAATAGTGATGAGTGAAACAATTCATGTGAAATTGAATTCACAGCAAAATTCAGTGCTTCACATTCCAGTAAAAATTCTGTGATTAACACAAAAAGAAAGGTATTTAGCGCCTGTCTTGAAACATTTTCATACATTAATTCCACATGCACCTGCCTGCCATTTAGTATTTAATTAAAGATCTGTAGAAAAAATAAAAATCACAGAAAGTGTGCCTACCCTCGGCCTATGATGAGACAGTTGCTAGGTAATGGCAGGGGGCTTTCCATGTATGTGCATGGTGGAAAATATGAATCTTATATTAAAAAAAAAACATAATATGCTATGGACTATGTCGTTTATGTAGCTGCAGGGAAGAAAACAAGTAATCACAATGGTGTGAATGTGGCTTTAAGTAGCAGTCTTCCTTGGCCCCCACAAATGAAGCCTTTAAACCCAAAAAAACTTTTAGTGAGTTTTACATTGCATATTTGCAAAGTCACCAGTGAAACAAATTTTAGTGTCAGTTCTGCAAAACTGCATGCAAATCAAACCTGTTTCACTCACCACTAAACAAGTCACTTCCAGATATCTCAGATTCATCCTATGCAACAAAGCTGCATAGTTAGAATAGGACATTGTGCAGCCTCATTCCTTCAGTCACTGAACAGAGTTCATAACCGTAGCTGAGGATTGGCATTTACACAGACAGGTAATTTGAAACTCTAAATATGGGGACTCTGATCCTGCTTTATAAATCTAAAGCTTTGGTCAAGAATGTTTCTCCTCCTTTACTGCCATGGTAAAATGCAACCCCTGTACTAACATATTGTTCAAAATCACCACCAACTCTATTAGGATAACCCCTTTCATTCCAATAATGTTCCAAAACAGTTTTGGTGTTTGGATTGCCTGAACATGCACCAGTAGAGTCATCATCTTTAGTAGTCATATCCAGACTAAAATCTGAAAAGATGCAACTTAACGCTTTACCCGTGTTTTATTTCTTTGTTTTTTTTGAAACTCTAGTTATGTGGGGTTTGCCTGTGGGTGTCCCAAAACTTCTCAGTGTCTTTGCTTTGTAATTACAGTGGTAACTCCAGACTGCCCAGTATAAGAGAGTACGGGTTTATGCATGAGTGTGCCCGCTAATGTGCTGACACAGCTTACATGGTCTACTTCAGTTTGCCAGTGTGAACTTGATAAGAGAGTTAGAAAGTAAATGAATGGATGTACAGTACCTTGCAATGGACATATAAAATAAAAGTACATTTTAAATTAAAGAGCAATTCACTCTGTGGTGGGCCAATTAATCTTTATTTAATGGACAGCATTCTCACAGATTACTTTATACAACCATATAGTTCAACACTGATATACTAAATACATATAAAATCATATGATTAATCATCCTTTATAGTGAATATCATCACAAAATGCTTTATGAGAAAATGAGAGATAAATCTGTAGCATGTATCTTTTAATACTTTAAGCCGTTACCCTGTCGGCCTAATAAAATGATGAAGACCCCCCCTCCAAACACTCCACTGCATTTTGCCTTCAGAGTAAAGAATTTTTTAGTCGGCATCGTTATTTTTACTGATTTACAGCAGAATAAAATAGACCAGCATGCCATTTTTTAACGGTGCCTTACTTCATAACATTGCCATTTTTATTTTTCTCTCTTCTACGGCTGTCATCTTTCATTTTAAATGGCAAAATGGAACAAACTGGCAAGAAGCTTTTTAACGCATTTATATTTAAAAAAAAAAAAAGGAAAAAGTCAGCTTTCCCATACGTCTACATTGAAAAGCGTAGTACATGTAATTTGCACTTTAACAGTTTGTTTTAATAATTAAAGAGACTTCATCGAGTAATTGACTGTGTTTCTTTCGCATTTGCCTTTTTTTGTTTCAGCCGCTTTCCTCGAGTATTTGACATTCACAAATGATTTGTAATGTAAATGGCATAATTGTATTTTTACATATTTTAACATCAAATGAAATGATTGACTACAGGATTTGAGCTGTCTACAGGTAAGGGTCAATTATCATTTGAATAATCGTGCTGCCTCACAAGAATAGGACGGTCATGCAGTGTGACATATTTTTATCTCTTTGCATTTCAATGAAGTCAGCCTGGTACATAAAAGGTTGTCACCTAGGAAACATATTTTCCTAAGCAGAAGTTAAACATGCAAGAGAGATCAGCATAGATATTCAATTTAGCCAGTCATCCCTAACCTATAAATATTTTAACAAAATCCAATGAGGATAATTTTTTTCCTTTGATTCCATTTCATTTGAACAGCGTGAAGAGATATGGCAAGTTGGGGGAGGTGCGACGGCTTGAAAGTGAAAAATTAAAAACAAAATAGTCAAGCAGTCAGAATGAGCTCCTGTATTAAGTGGGTTATTTAATGTATGTGGCACTTGGCGGCCTGGGGGAGATTGTGGAATAGATTTAACAATCAAGCTCGGCGCTCTCTCGGCTGCAAAGTTCAGGAAATATAAAATAATCTATACTTGAGAGCTGACAAATCTTAGCTGACATTAGACTCCATCTCCCTGGGACTCTCCAGATCGCCATTAGTCATATGTGGCGGAGTATGTGGCTGAAGCTAATTGAAACTACGCTGAAGGTGATGGGAAGTTCCATCCTGATGGGAAGTTCCACCCTAGAATGTAACCCAATAATCACCCATAGGAGGTGGACACATGTCAAGGCCCCACTAGGAGACTTGATAATGTTTGACTCAAAGATCCTCTCTTCCCTGCATTTGATTTACAGCTCCAAAAGAGGTGTTCACATTTCCATGAAGCCAACTATCCATCTAATTTATCTATTACAGAGTTGTAGAAAACCAGAGATCAGCCTTGGCAGCTTTAGGTGTACAGCATGAACCAATACTTGAAATCTGTCATCAGACCAAATCACAGTCACCAATTCACATAACGTGCACTCTTTTGGATGTAGCCGAACAACATGAACACAACCATGACAGGAATGTGCTGTCTCTGTTTAGGCACTAACCAGATCAGAATTCTGTTTCAGGGTCCTGGAGCTGCGTGCCTCTATGCCATCCATCTTCCAAAAAAATAAATATTGCGCAACAAATGTTGCAGGTCAGCATTTTGTTATGGAGAATACCACAGAAGAATCATGTTTTGCTGAAATTATATTTATGCTACAAATGTCGGGGAAAAAAAACGATAATGATTAACTCTGTAGAGTCAAATCTACTGGAGCAATGTTCCTCAAAATCAATAGTCTGCCATTTTACAGTGCTAATAACTTGTGCCAAGTTGTATTCAACTTAAGTGATTTATTTTTGTGTGATCATGTCCACTGATTGAAACACAGACACACACATATCATTCCAACAAAGTCAAAACTTTGAATATATCACAAAACTTTAGGGCGGAGTGGTGGCTCTGAGGCTAAGGAGCTGCGCTGGTATCCCGAAGGTTGCTGGTTCGAATCCCCGTCACTGCCAAAAAGGCCACTGCTCTGCTGGGCCCTTGAGCAAGGCCCTTAACCTGTAATTGCTCCAGGGGCGCTGTACAATGGCTGACCCTGCGCTCTGACCCCAAGGGGTATGCGAAAACTACCAAATTCCTAATACAAGAAATTGTAAAAGGCGAAATAAAGAACAAAAAAAAAAACTTCATATACCTTATGTATATACTGTGTATGTATATATATACTGTATGTATATATATATATATATATATATATATATATATATACTGTATATACATTGTGACAGGCTCTAGGGGAGCAACCATGGGAGCTGGGGTGGCCGCTAGGGAGTGCTGTCTGGATTTAACAGCCCGGCTGGACGAGTCTTCGGCCCCACCTGGAAGTGCAATTGGGACCAGGTGGTCAAGCACCTGGAACACTTCTGGGTGGGCTATAAAAGGGGCCAGCCACCGCCACTCCACAGCCAGAATTGGGAGGAAGAGGACAAGGTTGCCTGGGAGGAGTGGTGGTGCCAGAGAAAGAGTGTTTTGTTGGTCAGTGTTCAGTGCCTATGGAACTGTGTTGGGACACAGGGAAGACGTGCCCCACGGCTGAAGATAAAATAAGTCTTTGTGGTTTTACACGTGCCTCTGCGTCAGTCTGCGCCTTATTGCAATATATATATATATATATATATATATACACTAACATCAAATGAATATATATATTGTGGAAGAAACAATGTGGTTTGGGAGTTCCACCCTGTATATTCTTGCCAACAATCAAATCAAATAAAGAAATAAGCAGTCACTACAGACTGGGCCAATACAATAACTGATTTAGAGAGAGGAGTGCTCGGGTTTTATAGGTGCAGGACAGGAAGGGGTGGGATCCCAGATGGAAATGAAGTCTGCAGCAGGGCTTGATGTAGCAATGGAAGTGGGTGGAGTCTTAGCTGGGCTTTCCTTCCGGTGGTCTGTGGAATAGGCAGAATATATACAGTATATATATATTCTGTGGTGTCAAAGTGAAGAAGACTCCAGGCTGGAATTGCTGACACAGGGGCAGTGGTATAGCGGGTCCACAGCTCATGTCAAGAGGCCACTTTTAAAATAAATAATTGCCGCACTCGCGGCTTTGCGAGGGGGCATGGTTGTGTGGCTGAAGCGGTTCCTGGGCAATTCATAATGGGGGCGTTTCTCACCTAAGTGCACAGGTGAGAAACCATCCGCATCCATAATTGTTCCCGGGGGCTGCTGATTGCCACAGCTGCTATGTCCTCTTCATAAATAGAAGTGCAAGGCGGTTAGGGAAAAGAGGAAAATCGAAAAAAGGAAAAAGAACCGGAGGTTGTGGAAACAGCGAGGAGGAGAGAGAGCCAGTGTAAGTGAGCGACCACTCGCAGGCAGGCAGGCAGCTAGACAGTGAGCCCTAGCAGGGGTGTTTGGCCGACACTCGGTGGGGCAGAAGGAAGTGGTCGCTCCAGCTGAGCAAACAAAAGCTGGAGTGACTGGTGATGAAGGACGGCTGGCAGTGTAAGGTCGAGAAGGCAGCGGGAGTTGGGAGGCTTGGGTGAGGGATTCTCCATTGTGAGCGTCCTGGCCTTTGGAGAACCTAAGTCTTAGTCTGGAGAGTGCGGAACCGAAGCCAGGGATCGGGAAGCCTCCAGACCAGATGAGCGGAGAGAGATTGTCAGCTGCTGGTAGAGCAACTCTCGTGTTGCGGGGCCCAGATGGGAGAAGCAGGGGAGCCGCCAGGTAAAGAAGACACCGGGCTTTGTGATTTTAAAGGATTGCTTCCAGCATTGTTTTAACCTCGTTGTTTTAAAAGATTGTTTTTTTTTTTTATTTTTAACCTCCACTCAGCAATTGTTTTTATGGATTATTTATTTAATGATTTTGATGTACTGCACTTTGTTTGAATACTTTGTTTTGTTGTATTTTAATAAAAGCACTTGGCACTTTTTTTTTACACCATCCCCTTGCTCCATTTGTTGTGCCTCACTGCCGAGCTCATCAGTGACATTACCAATGGTGACAGGTTCAAGAGCTCCCAAAAGCAAGAAGGGAGCATGGAGCAGAACCTGCATTGTCACAGGGGCTTTAACTAAGTACTGGGAAAAGGGTGTTAGTACTTGTGTCAATGGGATATTTCAGTTTCTTTAATTTTTAACAAATTCGCAAAAAGGTTTTGATCTTGTTTTTTGCTTTTTAATTCTTGTGTAATTTGTGGTGAATTAAAAATTAAAAATTAATGTCGGAAAAGCTGAATTTAAACAATTTTAGCACAAGGCTGTAACAGGGCCTGAATGCACTTTATATATTTTGAAAGCAAACAAAAGACAATGTAAGAAATGTTGGAGTCCTGGTCTTCATTTAATTTATAAATGCAGTAATTGAAGTAAGTAGCACAATTATGCGTAAAAAAGATTGTCATCTTGACAATGTTTGAAAAAACAGTAAGAAAAAAGTTTTAGAGGCACAGAGCTCCATGACACTCTAAGGACAGTCCAAATATGAACGCCAAATCACTGGTGGCTACATCAGTTAAATATTGGTGGGAACAGGTGGGTGGGACTTGTGGCTCCCGGACGTGACCTCAGCAGCCATCCAACTATTTCACTTCCTCCACTCCAGGGAAACAGTTATTGACTATTAAAATTTTTCTAGAATGTGAAAACAATCCAGAAACCAATACATGACTGGATAACAGTCCATCATAGTACACACTCATACACACTCTATTATTCCCTCGTGCTGTGTTAGTTAACGTATAGTGCATGTCTTTGGGATGTGGGAAGATAATAAATTGGAAAGCTCAGAAAATAACTCAAAAAAAACAAGCTGCCTGACCAAACATTAATTAAATTACTTTCTTGCTCTGTTGACTCAACTTCCTGCAACAGTGAATTTGGATAAAGAGAGTTCAGAAAAGGAATTGATGGATGTATTGTGCACATGGCCATTGCTACACTGTTACCATCACGCTTCTTGATTTTGGTGTTCTGCCAATAGTTGTAATTCAACCATTTACTGAAGTTTGTTCAATACCAATTTATCTCATTATTGAAGTGGGCTTCTTTCATGATATAGCACTTTATTAAATTTATCTGAATTCCAGTTTTTGAACCCCAGTGGCTTGGCTAATATCTTATGTTTCAGCCTGCTTTGCCATTATCCTTGTTTTAGACTAAGGATTATCCTGCTCCTTACCTTCTGTTTTCTGTTTTCTAAAAGAGATGAACATATCTTGTTAAGTGTCTTAGAGGTGTCTGAGTCACTACATCTAACAAAAATCTCCCACACCTTAGATCAAGGGTGTCCAACTCCGGTCCTGGTGGGCCACAGTGGCTGCAGGATTTTATTCTAACCAACTTGTTTTGCCTTAGTTTTAATTGACGTGACTCAGACCCCTTAGTTGCTTCTTTTTCCTTAATGAGCAGCCAAACAATAATGAGACATAAAACAAGCCACCACATGACCAGCTAATTCACCTAACTTGCATGTCTTTGGACAGTGGAAGAAAACTTGACCACTTGGAGGAAACCTACACAGGGAGGAAACTCCATGCTCAATACTACCACTGTGCCACCATGCCAACCTAAAAATAAAATTTAAAAAAAATTGACAACGCAACAAAACTCAATACCTATAAAACATAAACTAAAGGGAAAACTCTGGTCACAAATGAAATCTCCAGATATTAAAAACCACAAAACCTGACCCAAACACACACAACATTGATCAAATATTACACTTCATGGCTTCCATCTCGAAAGTACTTCCCTAAAATTTCAACAAGATGTCTTCAAGCCCACATTTTACTGTTTACCAGAACAAATTCTGCAGGATCAACTTTACTGATGCATGTCAACTCCTGGACAAGTTCCATACATGGCCTCCTCTTTTCAGTACCAAAAAATTCAATTTCTTCTGCCTTTCAGAGTAGAACATGTCCTTCAATCTCTTTTTTTAGCATGTTGATGACCGGTGATAGATACATTCTCATTAGCATATTATAGAATATAAGTATGACAACGTTTGGTTTCTATTTGACATAGTTTATGTCTCAGTTCAATTTAAGGCGATTTTTATTTTTGCATAGCACTCTTCATGAGTTCAGACTCAGAGCACTGCAATGGTAATAAATCATTTTGAGAAGTTTCCTTTGAAATTAAGACGTATTTTAAGGGCAAAACAAAAGGATAGTTGAATAGATGGCCAAAAGTGAAAACTGGGAAGAAGGCCAATCATCAAAACAAAAAAAACTGACACATAATTCAAAAATAGCAAATCAAGATCCTTGGATAACTGAGTATCCTTCCCCCATATAACAATCATGAACAAAGCTTTCAAAGTTTTGCGAATCATCTGTCTTAAACATAATGACGTTAAATGTAACAATGGTATATATATGATATATATAGATATATGTGACTAGCAATAATGTCATTACCAACAAAAATGGCCATGCTAATGTCACAGATGAAATTTTAAAATAAAATATTAATAAGAAATGCAACTGAATATAGGCCAATTAATTAACTAGTAAACACAAAACTGAAAAAAATCAGTAAGGAATGTGCAATACAGTACCTCTTTATATAAATTACACTTTATCAATAGACCTTGTTCCATGGCTAAACAGACTAGACTGCAAAAATCCCATTTAAGTTAAACTTTTTCTATGGATGTTATAGTTGGACTTTGGTCATACTGAACCAAACTAGACAAAAAGCCTGCCTGTAAAAGGGCAGATACGGTGTTTGAAGAAGATGGGTCAGTTTTTTCAGGTTATTGTTCTGCATAGTTCTCTGCATTCAGGGCAGACATCTAGGATATAGGAATTCTACACAACCCAAAAAAGGCATCATTTTCTGACAGAAATTGTAATTTCAAGACATTAAACACAGACACCACACTGTAATCAACTTTTCTTAATGTTTTGAACATCGTAGAATCTGAGCTTAACCTGATAGCAAATTTTTGACTCCATCACCACACTTCCATTTAAATGGAAGTAATTCATAACAGTAACAAATTTACAGATAAAAGACAAATTACAATTTTAAAAAATAGCATTCATTTACATACAGTACATGAAACTACAGATTAGTTTAAACCCACAGTAAAACTAGCAAATTCTAGCAACTAGTAAAAAAAAAAAAAAAAAAACTAGCAAATAGTTAACATAAATGGATTTTGACAATATACAGTATATCCATTGATGTTATGGTCGAGATATTGACAGTTGACAACAGAGATGAGGACATTAAAAACTCCAGTCGCCAGCGTCCCTGGAAAGAATATACCTCTTGGTGCATTGACTGAACTTCTGCCTTTGGGCATTTTGTTAGCATTTTAATTGGTTTCCTGGAGAATTAGAAAACTGTGATAATCCAACTCCTGAAATACTAGTAATTGTATTTCTGAAAAAATAGTTATTGGTTCCTAACTTGCCCTGCTCAGGATCATAAGGATTCCAAATCTGTGTCAAGAGCAACAGACCTCATATCTTATCATTACTGTGTCAATGTGAACACCTAAAATCCTTTGCAGAGTTTGCTCACTACAGTTCTACAAATTAGTCATTAATCCATGCATTCTATCTTCCACTTTGACCTACTCAGAGACATCAGTGACCCAAGGCTCTTCCAGTAACTACATGTGCAAGGCAGCAACCAAAACACATTCACCAACATGCACTCTTAATGGACCAAGTCCGACTGAACAATTCACGTAATTGCTTCATTGGTGCTTTTATTTCGATTAAGTATTTAACAAATACAATTGGTAATATGGAGCTTTCGGCTTTACATGCAGTACATATACACAACACAGACAAAACATTTCAGGATAATTTCCACAAGTTCTAATCACTTCTCGATATTTTTGTCTAGCTCTTCCTTTCCATCTGTCTCATCGTTCTGCCACAATAATAAGTCTGAAACTGCTCAAATGCAGCACAGCTGACATGCTGCTGAACTCGGAGGGAGGAACCTTCAAAAGAAAATAAATGAGGAGGAATCCTCAAGTCTTTTTGTGTTCAAACAAGCCACCCATAGAGACCTCAATCAGCAGGCCAGGCTGACAGTGGTCTGTCACAACTCTGATTCACTAAGTGTACAGATTTACTGGCAAAGTCACAGCAGAGGCGGTGGGGATGACATGAGGTGAAAACTCTAGCTATTTGTCAAAGTGCTAACTGTGTCAAGATGTCAGGCGCAAGGACCCTCTTGCATGAACTTCTGTGTTAGTTAAAAGACAAGGCTGATGTTGCTACTACGAAGGCGCTGTCAGGGCGAAGTCAGACTAGCAGCAGCAAGTAACCTTCTCCTTTTTTATCTTCCCTCTAGGAGTATGATGCACATTTCAAAAGGCACTAAAGAGCAGTTTCTGAGGGCACTGCCTCTTCAACATTTTATATAAATGATTTTACACTTAACCGTACATAATGCATTATTTCTAACCTCATTTGTGTGTTTTCTCCTATTTTCCCACCAGAATACTGAAAATATTGATTTATTATATGGCCACATCAGTGCAAAGCGTTACGCAGGTCCTTGCCTATAGTATTGATTGTTTATATCAAATCTTAATTTAAGGAATATATCAATATACCCTAAAGCTTTCCTGACAAATGTATATTATTTTATTGTGAATACTGGAGAAAAGTTGTGTGTTGCTACTTAATAAAGCTGAATATACTGTAATAGAAACAGGGAGAATACCTTTGGAGGGAAAAGACACCAAAAAGTAAACGCATTACAAGTGTAAATTTAAAAAAATGACAACCCAAATATATCTAAAAATGTTGAAGTAATCATATAACTTGAGCAAACCATTTCTTTTAGGTTTCATAAATTGAGCACAGAGTTTCCGGTTCAGATCAAACCATGGAATATCTCTACTTGGGGTAATATTATTCCTGGACCAGTATATTTAAAAATAAACATTAACCAAATAGGGTCTCTCCAACTTTCAATTACAAGTTCATTTATGACAGAAATTGAGCAGCTGCAGCTCACTAGCATAATTACTTGTCTTGGTTTATTTTAGATAGATAGATAGATAGATAGATAGATAGATAGATAGATAGATAGATAGATAGATAGATAGATAGATAGATAGATAGATAGATAGATAGATAGATAGATAGATAGATACTTTATTAATCCCAATGGGAAATTCACATTCTCCAGCAGCAGCATACTGATACAATAAATAATATTAAATTTAAGATTGATAATAATGCAGGTGAAAAACAGACAATAACTTTGTATAATGTTAAATGTTAACGTTTACCAATGGGTGGAATTGAAGAGTCGCATAGTTTGGGGGAGGAACGATCTCCTCAATCTGTCAGTGGAGCAGGACAGTGACAGCAGTCTGTCGCTGAAGCTGCTCCTCTGTCTGGAGATGATACTATTAGAGGATCCATAATTGATAGGAGCCTGATGAGCTGATGAGCGCCCTTCGCTCTGCCACAGATGTTAAACTGTCCAGCTCCATTCCAACAATAGAGCCTGCCTTCCTCACCAGTTTGTCCAGTCGTGAGGCGTCTTTCTTCTTAATGCTGCCTCCCCAGCACACCACTGCGTAGAAGAGGGCGCTCGCCACAACTGTCTGATAGAACATCTGCAGCATCTTATTGCAGATGTTGAAGGACGCCAGCCTTCTAAGGAAGTATAGTCGGCTCTGTCCTCTCTTGCACAGAGCATCAGTATTGGCAGTCCAGTCTAATTTATCATCCAGCTGCACTCCCAGATATTTATAGGTCTGCACCATCTGCACACAGTCACCTTTGATGATCACGGGGTCCATGAGGGGTCTGTGCCTCCTAAAATCCACCACCAGCTCCTTGGTTTTGCTGTTGTTCAGTTGTAGGTGGTTTGAGTTGCACCATTTAACAAAGTCATTGATTAGGTTCCTATACTCCTCCTCCAGCCCATTCCTGATGCAGCCCACGATAGCAGTGTCATCAGCGAACTTTTGTACATGGCAGGACTCCGAGTTGTATTGGAAGTCCGATGTATATAGGCTGAACAGGACCGGAGAAAGTACAGTCCCTTGTGGCGCTCCTGTGTTGCTGACCACAATGTCAGACGCGCAGTTCCCAAGACGCACATACTGAGGTCTGTCTTTAAGATAGTCCACGATCCATGCCACTAGGTATGAATCTACTCCCATCTCTGTCAGCTTGTCCCTAAGGAGCAGAGGTTGGATTGTGTTGAAGGCGCTAGAGAAGTCTAGAAACATAATTCTTACAGCACCACTGCCTCTGTCTAAATGGGAGAGGGATCGGTGTAGCATATAGATGAATGGCATCCTCCACTCCCACCTTCTCCTGATATGCAAACTGCAGAGGGTCAAGGGCATGTTGAACCTGTGGCCTAAGGTAGTGAAGCAGCAGCCTCTCCATGGTCTTCATCACATGTGATGTCAGAGCAACAGGCCGAAAGTCATTCAGCTCACTAGGACGTGATACCTTTGGGACTGGGGTGATGCAAGATGTTTTCCAAAGCCTCGGGACTCTTCCCTGTTCCAGGCTCAGGTTGAAGATGCGCTGTAGAGGACCCCCCAGCTCCGATGCACAGACCTTCAGCAGTCGTGGTGATACTCCATCTGGACTCGCTGCTTTGCTGGCACGAAGTCTCCTTAGCTCTCTGCTCACCTGCACTGTTGTAATTATGGGTGGGGATGTCTCTCCTATGCTGGTATCAGCAGAAGGATGTGTAGAGAGTGCAGTACTCCGAGGTGAGAGTGACAGTGGGTTAGGGTGGTCAAACCTGTTAAAGAAGTTGTTCATTTGGTTTGCTCTCTTCACGTCTCTCTCGATGGTGGTACCACGCTTCGAGCTGCAGCCAGTGATGATCTTCATCCCATCCCACACTTCCTTCATGCTGTTATTCTGCAACTTCTGTTCCAGCTTTCTCCTGTACTGCTCCTTCGCCGCCCTGAGCTGGACTCGGAGTTCCTTCTGCACACGCTTGAGCTCATGCTGATTACTGTCTTTAAAAGCCCTTTTCTTCTGGTTCAAAAGGCCCTTGATGTCACTTGTAATCCATGGCTTGTTGTTAGCATAGCAGCGTACAGTTCTTACTGGAACTACAATGTCCATACAGAAGTTGATGTAGTCAGTAGTGCAGTCAACAACTTCCTCAATGTTCTCACTATGTGATCCCTGCAGGATATCCCAGTCTGTAGTTCCAAAACAGTCTCTCAGAGTATTCTCAGCCTCCGGGGTCCACTTCCTGAATGATCGTGTGGTTGCAGGTAGGACCCTCACTTTTGGTTTGTAGTGAGGCTGAAGCAGAACCAGGTTATGATCTGCTTTCCCAAACGCAGGCAGCGGGGTGGCGCTGTATGCGTCTTTAACGTTTGCATACAGTAAATCAATAGTCTTATTTCCCCGGGTGTTACAGTCCACATACTGGGAGAAGGCAGGTAATGATTTGTCCAGCGTCATATGGTTAAAGTCTCCAGCGATTAGCACAAGCGCCTCAGGGTGCTGCGTTTGTAACTTAGCAACAGCGGAATGGATGATGTCACTCGCTGTCTCCACGTCCGCCCGAGGAGGAATGTACACGATGACAACAATGACATGTCCAAACTCTCTGGGCAAGTAATAGGGACGTAAATTTACGGCCAACAGTTCGATGTCCCTGCAGCAAGTGGAGATTTTGACGTTAACATGTCCAGAGTTACACCACCATGTATTAACATAGAGAGTGAGTCCTCCTCCTTTGTGCTTCCCACAGGTACTTGCGTCTCTGTCCGCTATAACTGTGCTAAACGTGTAGCTCCACATTAGCATCTGGGATGGTGTTAGTTAGCCACGTTTCGCAAAAACACAACAAACTGCATTCTCTGTAGGTCCTGACATTTTTCACCAGAGCAGAGTCAGACTTCCCCTATTAAATTATTATTGAAAGCCTAGCATGAAACAGTGATCTTGCTTCTAGCCTGCCAACTCAACCACAATGACAACTTGTTCCACGTAGTCAACAAACAACGATATTCCAGGTAATAAACTGAAATCCCAAAAGGGTCCACAAAATAACTGTTAATCCAAAGAGGACAAATGTGATGCAGCATCTCCAAAAGACATGATTTTCCTCACCTGCAGGAGCTCCATTCTGCAATTAAGCATCATTTACCCATCAGTCTTTCCACCATTCAGAGCTCCAGGCCACACCAGACAGGTGACATGGATGAGGAAAATTGAGTGTTGTTTTCTAAACAATGCCTCTTCATCTCTTGCTATGAATCATATTATTATGAATGTTTTGGTTAATAATGCTGCCAACCACTCCTGCCATCTAAAGCACAGCCAAGTCATCCATGCTCATGAAGGTCCCAGCTTATAAAGTGAGCAAAGAAAAGGAGGTGAAGATCAGTTTTGGTGAGAACTAAGCTTGTAAAACCAAAACATGTCCACATTATGTGAGGCAATGATGCCTTCTGTTGAAGCACTATACTGTCTTACTAAAGTTAATATGGCTTTGTTTTATTATTTTTAAGTCATTTATTTGTTTTTTCATTCATTTTCTATGTCTTCTTATCCAGTTCATGGTGAAGGCTGCCTAAGTCTATTCTGGTATCTTTGAGCATGAGTCATAATTTCACACTTGGACCGGGCACAGTTTTGCACAGAGTGCATTCTTACCCACCTAAACTCACTTATACCAAGTCAATTTAGTGTTGACAATCAGTCTAACATGGGACATGAGACCTTGTTTAATATTTAAGCCACATCCACATTGCTTTTTTAAACGAAATCGATCTCCACCCACACTAGTGTTTTCATATGTCATTTACAAAAGTTTCTACGTCCACAAACAACCAAAACAACCAAAAATACACATGACATAGACTTTAGCAGCACTGAGCATGTGCACATCGGCGGCAAAATCATTGAAGGGACAGGATTTATCCCAAAACTGTTTTAAATGGTAAATCATTTGCCTTTTACATATGTATGCAACAAAGTGTACAAAATACAATTTAGATGCATACAGATAAGCAACACAACAATTGCCACAAAAAGCAACTGTCCTATGTCTGCTATGTTGGAATATGCATTTCTTCTATAAAGGTGACCAATCAGGGAATGAAGCATTGAAAAGAGCAGGATCCAATCAGGGGAGGGCTACATAATAGGTATAAATAAATCAGAGTGTAATTAGAGTCTGTTTATTTAAAAGTTTATGCTTTCATCCATCCACATTGCAATGTTCAGATGGCGTTTTCAGACTGGAGAGTGTTCGTTCTTCATTTTTGTGGGTTAAAATGTTGGGATAGTGTGGACAAAAGGTGAAAATAGAAACTTTGTTTGTCTCCAGTTATACACTACCTTAATAAATTGTAAGAATTTTTTCCATTATAAAAGTAAAAAATTTAAAGTTAAAAACTGAGAATCAGAATGGTGCAGGTGCATTTCAAAGATACAAAATATCTGTGAATAATACCACCATTCAATTTTCTAATTTTCACTTTGTAATGTGTATATACTGATTATATTGTTTTGTGGAAATGTGTTCATTTCTGAAATTGTCATGTAAAATGTCTATTAAAGGGGGGCACGGTTGTGCAGTGATAATGCTGCTGCCCCACAGAATGGAGACCTGGAGACTTTTGGATTGAGGTCCATTGGTTGTTGCTGCTCTCTACCAGCTTCAGACACCAAGGGTCAGTGCCTAATCCAGTCACTGACTACATGGAGTTGACTTACTTGGCGACTCTAAACTGGCACAGCATGAGTGAAGATGCCCTGTGATGGACTGGCATAACTACTGAGAGTTAGTTCCTTGCCTTTTACTTAGGATTGCCAGGACAGTCTTCAGCTACTTCAGCTTTTTTGTTGACATAGATTCCGATTTTAAATGTGTGTTGTGGAAATCTAAACATTTTCAGAATCAATGCTTGAATAAACAACTCAGGTTTCAGAAGCACATCAGTTATAAAACTGTATTATCCCATAAAAGAAGTGAACATAATATTTATACATTACTAATAAAATGTCAAATAAAAAACCTGCAGTAATCATAAGTATATTTAGACCAGTATTTCATTCATTTTTAGTTATTCCTTTTTTGTCTTTGATTTTCAGTATCAATCACACCACATTAGTTAGTTAATTAGTTTAATTTCAAATAAAATACTTCAGTTTGACCTAATGGCTAAGGCACTGGAATATAAACCAGAAGGCTGCAGGTACAGTCGTCATTAGTGAATGGCTGTGTGACTGTCAGTCAGTCAGATAACCTTCAGTGGTCACACAGAAAAAGAAGGTAACAAGTAAACTACAGCTCTGTACTTGTGATGGGCTTTTGGAGAAGTGTCCACTAGATGAAAGCATTCCACGATATAAATATGGTTAGAAGCATGTGCCTTAGAATAATTTGATTCTAAATTGTGCACCAGTGTGGGTGTCTCAGTGTGGACAGATATCTTCTGGTTTTTGTATTTTTTTGTATAGCACTTTCCACTGAGTTCACAGATAGATTCAAATACAATACAAGTTACTAAATACATAATAAGTACACAGATTACTTTCAACAGATAGTAAACCAAGTGGTTCAAATCTGATTAATATAAATGAAGCCCATCAATATCAGCCCATTAATTAATTGTTAATCTGTGGTGCATTACATTCAGTGTTGCCAGTCTGGGCTCTTTAAATAAGTCTATAAATAGGTGTTTTTATCTAATAATTATATCATACATAGATAATTTATATAGATGTCATGTAAGAAACCGCATTCCCAGCAACAGAAAGTCAGAACAGTGGCTGATGTTTATGGTAAAATGAGAACTCCAGAGCAACAGAATCAGGGCATCTATAACTAATTGAAAAGATGTCCAACTTATCCAGACATTTTTAAACTACTTTTAAATGTGTGCTGGAACTCAAAACTCAAAACTGCATGAGCATTGTGGGCAGGTAGAGGAGTTCTTGGAGGATGGCTCCAGAAGTTCTTGAGCGTGTTTGGCTTCCCAATTCACTAGTTATTTTAGTTGTAATAAGCTGGTGGAGCCAGCACAGCTATGACGCTGATTTGGTTCAGTTAAATAAAGATGTGCTAATGGCAGGAGACTCTGGGCAAATCAGTATTATTAATTCTTAGTGCAACATTTGATATTGTCAAAAAAGACATTCTACTGTCTAAAATGGAGAACAATTGGAGTATCTCTGGCACTTATCTCCAGTGGTTTAAGTCCTATCTGACCAAGTTTGTTAGTCATGGCAACCGCTGGTCCAACTCAGTGCCAGTCATAAACAGAGGTCTTCAACGCTCTGTGCTCAGCACTCTGCTGTTCTGTATGTACATGTTTCTCCTTGGCCTTATTATTCATAATTTTTGACTGGGTTATCATTTTTATTTTTCACTTGCCACCTGGACGGAACATAACTCTTTAAAATTACACTGCAACGAAACTCAAGCCACACTAATTGGCACTAAAGCTCACCTTCCTCATGCTGAGAAACGTGTCCATGCCTTGATTACATCCTGCACTGACTGCTGTAACTCCCTACTGTCAGGTGCCCCTACCAATCATTTGTCATAGCTCCATTTGGTTCAAAAATCTGCTGCAAGAGTCCTTACACAGACCCACAACAACGAACACATAACTCCCATCCTGCTCCACCTTCGCTGGCTACTTGACTGGACAGGACTGTATGTAAAATTCTACTACTAACCTATAAAGCTTTAAATGACCTTGCACCAGACTACATCAGTGACCTTCTCTGTCACTATGCTCCTGTTTGTCCACTAAGGCCCACTGATTCTGGCCATCTCGTTGTGCCCCAAACTAACTTTGTTCTGTATGGGCGACAGAGCCTTCATTTCTATCGCACTCAAATAGCTTTTCAAAGTCACCTTAAAACTTATTTGTTCAGGAAAGTATTTAACTTTTCCTGACATTCTGATGCTTTCTCTCAGTACAGAAGCTCAGGATGATTTGCGTTTGTTGAAGACTTTCTTGTAGTATTCTTGTAGCATTTGTATTTTATTCTGGTTTATATTTATACTAATTCATAGCTTTGTGTTTTCTGCATTTTTTTTATTTAGTATTTTATGCTGATATTATTTTGTATTCAGTGTTGTTTATTTGATGTTTTGAATTCCTGTGAAGCACTTTGTGCATGGGAAAGGCACTATAAAAATGAAATGTATTATTATTATTATTATTATTATTATTATTATTATTATTATTATTATTATTAGGTTTCAAAGGTCATTCCTGAACCAAGAAGTTGTCCTTGGCTGGGGCTTTTGGAAATGAGTGAATAGAGTCAAGTCAGGACAAGAATCCAACTGGTGGGAGGAAGAAAGAAAAGCAAGGGTCTTTAAAAAATACTAGAGAAGATGAGGAAGAGGAGGGGTTCATGTGTTACTTGTAGAGGAGAAACTGTATCAGACACCCCACTAGAAAACAGGGGCTTCATGTCCTGTATAATTAGGCCCATTGGGGCAGCCAGGATTTTTCTTTCTGTTTATTTTGTACTTTTACTCTTCATGATTTCCTTTCGTTGAACTCATTATTTTAATTAATAAAACAGTCTTTTCGTTGTTTCTGCTTTGTTGTCATGTCTTTTGGGCTCAGGGGTGGTTCATGACAATGGGGAGTCTTAGCCTAGTAGTTAAAATCACAATTGAGACATCCCTGTATGAGGCATCAGTCCATCGCAGGGCTCATTAATGCACTCACCCAAACTCATTTATTCAGGGGTATTTAAGGGTCTTAGGTCTTTGAGATGTGGAAGTAAAAAAAAGAAAAACCTCAGCAGACATGGGAAAAGTGTACAACTTTGCCAACCACTGTACTACCATAACCAGTACAGCAAGATGCAGTAGAAAATAATAAGTAATTGATTAACTTGTATTTTATCGTAACCTCTTTCCTATCTCACCACCAGTATTATACCCCACATATTCAACCTTAGGAGCCTCTAAGGGCAGGGTGCTTGTTGCCTGGGACTGTTGTTTATGTTATTAATTCATTTAATTAGTCAGTCAGTCAGTCAGTCACTTTCCAACCCGCTATATCCTAACATAGGGTCACGGGGGTATACTGGAGCCAACCCCAGCCAGCACAGGGCGCAAGGCAGGAGCAAACCCCGGACAGGGCGCCAGCCCACCGCAGTTCATTTAATTATCCATCCATCCATCCATTTCCCAACCCGCTGAATCCGAACACAGGGTCACTGGGGTCTGCTGGAGCCAATCCCAGCCAACACAGGGCACAAGGCAGGGAACCAATCCCGGGCAGGGTGCCAACCCACCGCAGGACACACACAAACACACCCACACACCAAGCACACACTAGGGCCAATTTAGAATCGCCAATCCACCTAACCTGCATGTCTTTGGACTGTGGGAGGAAACCGGAGCACCCGGAGGAAACAAATCAGGCATCCCCAGCCCAAAATATCAGGCAATCAAGGAGACCCTCACAAGTCCATTTCAGCACCGCCGCACCCGTCAAATTCTTAATTCTGTTCCTTGAGAACCACTCAAATATACACAGTTGAAAAAGTAATGACAAAAAGATTGACCTTTTATTTCTAGCCATACAGTACTAGATAGATAGATAGATAGATAGATAGATAGATAGATAGATAGATAGATAGATAGATAGATAGATAGATAGATAGATAGATAGATAGATAGATAGATAGATAGATAGATAGATAGATAGATAGATAGATAGATAGATAGATAATGGAGGCTAAATGTCCTTTTTCAGCTCTTTTAATCCTGGCCATATTGTTACAGGCTCTGTGAGGGTGTCTTACACAAGCTGCAGTAACACTAACACATCTAGGTGGCCCATAAATGCAACACTGGGGCTCAGGCTTGCCTCAGCAGACTATACACAACTCCAAAAAGCCACAAATATTGTTTGATAGATGTAGTCAACTGGATTATGTTTTTTAAAATAACAGAAGATTGTGGTAAATGTAAATTTTCCATCTTTTTTTGTTTCTTAACGTCCATCTGTTATGTTTGCACATCCTCAAAAGTGCTAGTGAAATTCCCTTGCCTAATTACTATGTAGGCACACAAAAGACTTCCAATCCAAGCTTGTCTGTCTGAATAGATATTTGAGTCCTGAGAATTCCCTGTAGGACTCAGACAGGGCCTGCTGTACGACTGCTATGTAGTCTATTTCAAACCCTGCCAGTTTTTTTTTTCCTAAGAGTACAAAGCACAAGAAGAATCTTTAACACTAGAATGACTTTTATTTTAGTCTTAAAGGGGTTATTTCAGGGTTTTAACACAATACTTGCCTAGAATATCCAGAAACATGAAATTATGTGTGATGCTTTATGCAATATGCTTCAAATACACTGTGCAAGCTCATATCTACTGTAGGGGAGATATATGTGTGAGCTTTTTATTTTTACACTATTGAGAATGGTTACCATATTTACCATATTGACGTCCTCTTGTAAGTTTAATAAGACATCTTCACCTCTGTACCAGACAACTGGCAGAGTCAGAAAGACAAAAACCAGACAGAGTGAATCAAAACAGCTGCATCTTTTATTTTGTTGTAAGAATGTGCTCCAAGTCAAAAATGACTTGCAAATTTGGGAAACTCAAAGTAAACAAAAGAAGCAAGGATGAGCACAGACTGACATTGCTGTATTGTAATCTGCTGTTTACATTTTATACAAGGCTTTTTTATCTTGCACAGTAGTGGAAATATGTTTTTGGCAGAGTAATGTGATTTGTAATGCAGATCACTAGGAAAGGTTATATATAAAGCAAAACTGGATTGATTCACTGACTGACTACAGACAGGCAGACTGAGTGACCAGCTGGTTGGTTGGTTGATTAGTTGATGGATTGATTGATTGATTGATTAATTGATTGATAAACATGTGGCCCCTGCTGTCTAGATAAACATTGACCCATATATAGTGCTTTTCAGTTCTTCTAGGGACAACCCACCTGCTCTTTCTGCCAAAATGTACAGTTTTTCTGCCATGAAACAGCCCCCTAATCACTGAATTTTTGTGAGTAGTTGAATCTCTTGGCTTTGTTTATACTTTGGAGAGAAATGGAATTTTGACAGCAACTCTTCCATGAAGACTACTTCCAACAAGACTTCTGTGAACCATAGAGGGGTGTACTTTGGTTTCAGTGGTTTCTCTGAGTTCAGAGCTGATAACAGTGCTGGACTTCTTTTGATTTTGAAGAAACCTCAGTTTAACGTGTCTTTCACCTGCCCCACTTATGTGTGTTTCCAGTCCTCAGCCTTGTCTGTTTTATTGTTCTTCTTTAGAAGAGCTTGGGCAGCATCTCCTGCCTGAGAGAGACCTTGCAGATGTGGGATGACCACCTTGTGCCTTGTTCCTATGTACTCTCTTAAACGGATAGTTAAACTTTCCCATCTGAAATACCCTCACCTTTTAGTTTGGTTGTCCTTTGCCCAGTGTGATTTCATTCTCACCCATTTCTGTATCAGTTCATCAGTTTGGTTCAGTCAACTCATTACAGTATGTCATTGGTTTATCAGGCACTAGGCTTGAGACCTACAAAAGAATCTGAAAACTGGAATAATATGTAATATACTATTATGTTTAACAAAACACAAACAACTCTCTGCAACATTTAATATTTTGGAAAATGAATGTTTGTAAAACTGGAATATGATTCTCTCTACTGATGTAGCAATTTGTAAGAAAAAAATAAACATGTAAAACAAAATGTGAACAAAAAATCTAGGGTGTCTAAGACTTTTGCATTTTACTATACACATACACACACCTTATATATCTACTGTATACGTATATGTAAATGTATTGTAATGGACGGCTGACATGGGCTGGCAACCCAGCTGAGATGGTTCAAGGTTCCATACCAGGCTGGGAGGCTGGCCCAACAAATAGGCAGGGTGCCGTAGGCTGGAGATGGACAGAAGTGGATATGTTGAAGTGACTTGATTAATGATCTTTTACTGGCCAGGAGCCCAGTACAATGGAGGGAGAGTGTAACCTACCTGGGTTATTTACTTCACTAGATGGCAGCATAACTGGATTATGGTACCTGTAAGGATACCTGCAAAGCAGGTTGGGAACTGTAGTTTTATTGGTCAGCCCTGTTGGGCCTCATGGGTGCCACCAGGGGGCGCTTCAGGGATTAACAGTCCCAACTTCATGGGAGTTCCACCTGACCCAGAATTGCTTCCAGTGGATACTGTTTCGGCACTGCAAGTACTCCTAAGTAAAATCTGAGGGAATCAGAGTTGGGAGAAGAGCAGGATAAAACTCGCCAGGGAATAGAGGAGGAGAGAAAAGAGGAAGAATTATATTGCTGTACTGTGCTGTGTTAATAGAGAGAAATCTGTCAGAAGTATTCTGTTCAATAAATCTTCATGTGTTGATCCCACGGCTGTGTCTAAGAGGTTGTGTTTGGAGTTTGGGGGTGCTGTGACTGTATATGATAATATAATATGTACAGTCATATGAAAAAGTTTGGGACCCCTCTTAATTCTTTGGATTTTTCTTTATCATTGGCTGAGCTTTCAAAGTAGCAACTTCCTTATATATGACATGCCTTATGGAAGCAGTAGCATTTCAGCAGTGACATTAAGTTTATTGGATTAACAGAAAATATGCAATATGAATCATAACAAAATTAGACAGGTGCATAAATTTGGGCACCCCAACAGAGATATTTCATCAATACTTAGTTGAGCCTCCTTTTGCAAATATAACAGCCTCTAGACGCCTCCTATAGCCTTTGATGAGTGTCTGGATTCTGGATGGAGGTATTTTTGACCATTCTTCCGTACAAAATTTCTCTAGTTCTATTAAATTCGATGGCTGCCGAGCTTGGACAGCCTGCTTCAAATCATCCCATAGATTTTCGATGATATTCAAGTCAGGGGATTGTGATGGCCATTCCAGAACATTGTACGTCTCCCTCTGCTTGAATGCCTTTGTAGATTTCGAACTGTGTTTTGGGTCATTGTCTTGTTGGAATATCCAACCCCAGCGTGACTTCAACTTTGTGACTGATGCATGAACATTTTCCTGAAGAATTTGTTGATATGGGTTGAATTCATCTGACCCTCGACTTTAACAAGGGCCCCAGTCCCTGAACTACCCACACAACCCCACAGCATGATGGAACCTCCATCAAATTTGACAGTAGGTAGCAGGTGTTTTTCTTGGAATGCAGTGTTCTTCTTCCGCCATGCAAAGTTTTTTGTGATTACCAAATAACTCAATTATTCTCTCATCAGTCCAAAGCACTTTGTTCCAAAATGAATCTGGCTTGTCTAAATGAGCATTTGCATACAACAAGCGACTCTGTTTGTGGCGTGAGTGCAGAAAGGGCTTGTTTCTCATCACCCTTCCATACAGATGTTCTTTGTGCAAATTGCATTGAATTGTAGAACAATGTACAGATACACCATTGGCAGCAAGATGTTCTTGCAGGTCTTTGGAGATGAACTGTGGGTTGTCTGCAACCATTCTCACAATCCTGCGCATATGCTGCTCCTGTATTTTTCTTGGCCTGCCAGACCTGCTGGGTTTAACAGCAACTGTGCCTGTGGCCTTCCATTTCCTGATTATATTCCTTACAGTTTAAACCTCTGAGATAGCTTTTTGTAGCCTTCCCCTAAACCATGACACTGAACAATCTTTGTTTTCAGATCTTTTGAGAGTTGCGTTGAGTATCCCATGCTGTCACTCTTCAGAGGAGAGTCAAAGGGAAGCACAACTTGCAATTGACCACCTTAAATACCTTTTCTCATGATTGGACACACCTGTCTATGAAGTTCAAGGCTTAATGAGCTAATCCAACCAATGTGGTGTTGCAAGTAATCAGTATTGAGCAGTTACATGCATTCAAATCAGCAAAATTACAAGGAGACCCAAATAACTACTGTAAATACTGCTTCACTAAAAATCTTTGTTGGGAAAACACCCCAGTACTCAGATGTTCCTAGGAAATGAAAAACATACGGTACCACTGTTATCTTTTTTGTTGAAAGTAGAGTAAATGATTATGCAGGCTGAGAGGGGTTCCCAAACTTTTTCATATGACTGTGAAAAAGTCATATTCACAGTCAGTCAAAGTCATATTCACTCTGTCCAAAATATTTGGACAGAGACAACTTTTTTCTAATTTTGGTTCTGTACATTACCACAATGAATTTTAAATGAAACAACTCAGATGCAGTTGAAGTGCAGACTTTCAGCTTTAATTCAGTGGGGTGAACAAAACAATTGCATAAAAATGTGAGGCAACTAAAGCATTTTTTAACACAATCCCTTCATTTCAGGGGCTCAAAAGTAATTGGACAAATTAAATAACTGGAAATAAAATGTCCATTTCTAATACTTGGTTGAAAACCCTTTGCTGGCAATGACAGCCTGAAGTCTTGAACTCATGGACATCACCAGATGCTGGGTTTCCTCCTTTTTAATGCTCTGCCAGGCCTTTACTGCAGCGGCTTTCAGTTGCTGTTTGTTTGTGGGCCTTTCTGTCTGAAGTTTAGTCTTCAACAAGTGAAATGCATGCTCAATTGGGTTAAGGTCAGGTGACTGACTTGGCCATTCATGAATTTTCCACTTCTTTGCTTTATTAAACTCCTGGGTTGCTTTGGCTGTATGTTTTGGGTCATTGTCCATCTGTATCATGAAACGCCGCCCAATCAATTTGACTGCATTTAGCCGGATTTGAGCAGACAGTATGTCTCTGAACACCTCAGAATTCATTTGGCTGCTTCTGTCCTGTGTCACATCATCAATAAACACTAGTGTCCCAGTGCCACTGGCAGCCATGCACGCCCAAGCCATCACACTGCCTCCACCGTGTTTTACAGATGATGTGGTATGCTTCGGATAATGAGCTGTTCCATGCCTTCTCCATACTTTTTTCTTGCCATCATTCTGGTAGAGGTTGATCTTGGTTTCATCTGTCCAAAGAATTTTTTTCCAGAACTGTGCTGGCTTTTTTTAGATGTTCTTTAGCAAAGTCCAATCTAGCCTTTCTGTTGTTGAGGCTTATGAGTGGCTTGCACCTTGCAGTGCACCCTCTGCATTTACTTTCATGCAGTCTTCTCTTTATGGTAGACTTGGATAACGATACGCCTACCCCCTGGAGAGTGTTGTTCACTTGGTTGGCTGTTGTGAAGGGGTTTCTCTTCACCATGGAAATGATTCTGCGATCATCCACCACTGTTGTCTTCCGTGGACATCCAGGTCTTTTTGCGTTGCTGAGTTCATCAGTGCTTGCTTTCTTTCTCAGGATGTACCAAACTGTAGTTTTTGCCACTCGTAATATTGTAGCAATTTCTCAGATGGGATTTTTATGTTTTCGCAGCTTAAGGATGGCTTCTTTCACCTGCATGGAGAGCTCCTTTGACCGCATGTTGTCTGTTCACAGCAAAATCTTCCACATGCAAGCACCACACCTCAAATCAACTCCAGGCCTTTTACCTGCTTAATTGATAATGACATAATGACGGACTTGCCCACACCTGCCCATGAAATAGCCTTTGAGTCAATCGTCCAATTACTTTTGAGCCCCTGAAATGAAGGGATTGTGTTCAAAAAAATGCTTTAGTTGCCTCACATTTTTATGCAATCGTTTTGTTCACCCCACTGAATTAAAGCTGAAAGTCTGCACTTCAACTGCATCTGAGTTGTTTCATTTAAAATTCATTGTGGTAATGTACAGAACCAAAATTAGAAAAACGTTGTCTCTGTCCAAATATTTATGGACCTAACTGTATGTGTGTATGTATATATATATATATATATATATATATATATATATATATATATATATATATATATATATACACATACATATTGTCAACAACACAAGCAAAATCTGTCTCTTCCAAGATCCAAGCTAAAAGGGGCGCAGTCACTTCTGCTCTTAGCCAGGTAGACCTCAAACTAACAGAAGACACATGACTTCACCAAAGCCTTGCCTCCACACCCACCTCTGTATATATCCTCTGCCTGAAATAATTAACTAAATTATCTCAATTGTATTCATATATATGTAGCCCACTGTTCCCCAATCCTTTTCATTACTTTTCTTTGTCCTCAGGGCATGCTTAGAGAATGGTAAGGGGAAATTTTCAAGGCTCTAAGCAGGTAAGCAGTTTCAGCCAAAGAGAGAGGGTCTGCTCTTGCTAACATCTTCTCCTTTTTTATCTGCGTTTCATAGGGATGGGAGATCACTGACCTCACTCCCTTGAGCGGCCAGGAAATTTCACCCGCTTCTGTGAGCCTTCTATAAAACCTTGCTAGCCTTAGGAAGTAAGTGCTTATTATTGGACCTCGGTCTGAGAGATATGGAGCTCCGTCTCAGAGCAAACGTCTCGTCTGAGAAATCTTTATTTCGATCATTGCAAAAGCCAGGATTTTACACCTATGCATTTTCTGCCTTTTCAAATAATGCTTGAATTAAACAAGTTTACCAGGCTGTTACCCTAACTGTTTGTGCTGATCCATTTGTGTTTATTCCTGCATCTGAAACAATGAACCAGATTATCACATTTGTATATCAATTGTGTAGCAACCAAGACAAGGTAGGTAGCTGGGATTCAAAAATGAACAGATATGGTTAACTGGTGATTCCAAATTGGCTCAGAATGTGGAGGTATGTGTGAGTGGGCCCTGTAATGGTCTAGTACTGTGTTCATTATTTTTTTCCTTCCTTACGTCCAGTGATGTTGAAATGGATTAATGATACACACAACTTTGAATTGGATCAAACAGATAGGAATGAAGAATTAGTAAGGGTCATAGTTGCAGATGCCTTTATGTCCAGCTATAAAGTGCCCACTAAAAGAATATAGTGGTACTGATTATTTATATGATTTATATAATCAAATCCCCACCATATATTTATAAAAATGGAAGGACCATTGATGATTTTAGTAGACATTCCCCAGTACAACAGATACATGGGAGGAGGGGGGGGGCATTATTTTATACATGTCACCCTGTAAGGGAACATTGCCTACCCCTTTAAGGTAGAGGTCCAGCATTGCAGGGACATCTGAAGCCACAGAGGGGAGTCCTAGGTGGAAATAACCCAAGTATTAACTCCAGAATTTATTTCTTGGGGTTTCTTCAGAAGTGGTTCTCAGTTTGGGCTGCAAACCTCTTTCTGGTCACTGGACAGCTGTGTTTATTGACACTCTTGCTTACCTTGTGATGATACGTGCATTTTTTTTTAATATGTAGCTACTGAGTTAAGGAGTGATGCCTGTTTGCTAATCATTGTGCGGTCTATTTTGGCAATATTACAGTGGATATGTTTTCAATTTGCAGGAGGAAGAATCAAAGATATTGTATGAGCAAGAGAAGAAGGTGGAATTAAAGAAAGCTCTTTTGTATTTTTGTAGGAAAGGTACTATATATAGTATAGTGAAACTGTGAGATAATGTGTTTAAGGCTGTTCGTTGTCTTTGTGTAGTTTTCATGTCCTCCTGGTTTTTATATTTGATGTTCCGGCATACCAGCTAGGTTAACTGCTGACTCTGAGCTGGCCTGATGTACATGAGTGTGGCCAAGCGTATGTATGACTGAGAGGTGGTTTCTGCTCTGTGTATTATGATGCCAGGATAGGCTCGGACATCCAGCCAGTCTTTATTGGAATAATCAGGCTTGCAAGATGGATGGATGAAGAGATACACTATATATATATGTATAAATACATTTAACACTTCACAGTAAACTTTGTGATCACTGCTGCCGTCCAGCTTCAGGACACGTGTGAGATTTGCACTAAATAATTCCAGCTTGAAATAAAATTTCACAGTCTGTTTCAAAAACATCTTGTTGTGGCACACTGTATGTGTGTATTGTATGGTTGAGGTATGTCGATTAAATAAAAAGGAGCAGTTAAACCTGCTAATGTTATAAAAAGGAGGGAAATAATGTCAGTGTAAACAGGGCAACGTTTGGACATTCTGTATTGTGGGGATTTTTGCACTTTTCTTAAATGTATTTTATGGGCTTTAAAAATTATATTGCAATACATAAATTAGGCTATATAACACCTAATCTTATATAAAACTGCTTGGTCATATTATAGTTTAGGCATACATTATAAACCAACTATTAAATGTGTATAAACACTTATGCTATCTATGCTATTAGCAATAATACATTATCATTTAATAATTGAGTCTTGAAATATGCTACTGACATTTTTTTTAGTTTAGTATGCTGTTTAAACATTTATAATACATTTTATAACATGCAGAATGATAATAGTTGCGTATAAATTAAAGTGTTAGCAACTTTTTAGATAGATAGATAGATAGATAGATAGATAGATAGATAGATAGATAGATAGATAGATAGATAGATAGATAGATAGATAGATAGATAGATAGATAGATACTTTATAATAATTACAATGTCTACAGTCCTTGTGTATGTGTGTGTGTGTGTACACCATCTTATTCCCACTGTTACTGGGACAGAATGTGGCTACCCTAAAGGCCAATATGGACAAAAATGGCATATAAAATTGGGTGACTGAATGGATTTAAAAAATAATGGTCAAAAAACACTTTTGTTTGTTGTTAATGGTCACTGAATTATGGAATAAAATTAATTAGCACAGTCTTACAGGTGTCTTAAATGTAAACACACACTATACACTTAATAATGCTGTGTGGAATCAGCATTGAATCAAAAGAGCCAGGGGAATGTCCCACAAATAGTGTGTGTGTGTGTGTGTGTGTGTGTGTGTGTGCTCGCAACTGAGTGAGTGAGTGTGTACTTGGCAGGCTTTTAATTGTGGATACTCAGAAGCTTTCATTGTGGTCTTTGTACACTTGCATTGCCTGTTTATTAGCCATACAGTACTGCTTTTGAAGCAGGAATCAATGGCAGAGTAAATGTAAGTAAATTATCATCTAATCTGAGCACAGGGTGGTCCCTTTTCTGTGGGAGTCAGACGGCAGTGGCAGCACAGGACACTGAAGGCCACCCATATTGCTGTTACCTGCGGCCTGTGAATGAACAAAGATTATGCAGCAGCAGGAGCGGCAGAGAGCTCCTTTTACAGACAGGAGTAGGGGAAAACAAATCAAAAAGGATATGAGTTTTGAAAAATATTATTGCTTCCATCCTAAAGCCAGTATGTCGTGAGAAATGAAACATGGGCCCATATATGCATTCTAAAGAAATGCCAGCCCTGGCTCCCTAGCTGCAGGAACCCCCTATATAAAAGTGGCAAAAAAGCTCATCTTCCTCTCCCTTCTTGAAATCCAAACCCAGACATCAATCATTCACAAGCTAATGACATGCACAACCTATAAATCTTTCAGAACCTGGTCAATAGAAACCTCGGTACTTCCTGTCCTACAGCTGGTTGAATAACACAGCTCCCTGTTTATGAAACGCCTGCCAACACCAATGGCTTTGATCTCTGCGTGTGTAACAGATAGCTCTGGGCCCAAGACTTTGCTGCAAACTGATCCAAACGAGTTTACAAAAACAGGAGGTTGCTCAAGCAATGCTGCAGGAATACTATGAAATATTTATTACACTCAAGTGGCATTGATGACATACACTTCTTGTTAATCAGGACACCCAGAGGGCTGTTTCTTCACTGCTTCGAAAGTAGAAAGGCAATGCAAGGACTGGACCTGCAGCTTCTGACTGGAAAAAAATTGTTTATTTATTGCAGTCATGGGGCATTGATGGCTTATTATGGTTATCACAATGGCGAAAGCTAGTGTCAGGGCATGGACAACAAAGTACGGACAGGTTAAGCAGGGTGCTTTAAGGCCACAACAGTGGCTAAACTGAGCATTCAGGTCCCTTAGTCTGCTCACTGCTCACTGCTCAGTACAGCCGTACAATAAGAGTCTACTTATGTCGGACTCCTCTCTCTTCAGCATATCTCCTCAGATGAACCGCTCGCTTCTGGACTCTGCTCACACTACAGGGAAGTTTTTTAGTGAAGTATCTCCATTCATCCCTTTACTCAGCAACACTCAACAATTAATTTAAGAGACTCAGTAGCACAATAAAAACAAATAATTTGATTTGAATAACTGACGTTGGTTTTTGAGAAAAAATGGAAGCAAAAGTGAAAAGCCATGAAAGACGATGATAGATTGGAGTGGTTGGAAAATATAAGCAGTTCTGAATGTAGAAAATGTCAAAGAACATACATCACCACATCATATGGTGTCTGAATTTTAAATAATGCTTTTATCCAGAAAGAAAAACAAACAGATACACTTGTTAATGTTTACTGATTGTTTCTACAAATTTTAAACTAATAAGCAATGTAGAAAAACTCTTTAAGAAAGCCAATAACATCTAATATAATATAATAGCATATTCTCTATTCTGCTTATTCATGGCAACATCACGCTCAAGACAAGAACAATCCTTAGTAGGACCATAATATAATATAATATAATATAATATAATATAATATAATATAATATAATATAATATAATATAATATAATGTCCCTGATTGATTCGCAGCCTGACTCACTGACTAGAAATTCTATTAACTGAATATTACTATCAAATTTTATCACAGAAAAAACATCTTCCTATATTGTTCTAAATATTGTAATATATTTACATCTTTTAATAATTCTTTATGTACCAAGACACACTGTACATTTACTTTACCTACTCAAAAGCTTAAAAACATCTTTCCTTTGAATTTTCCATTACTGACTTCTGTATTTTGCTATTTAATCTAAATACATTACCAATGTCTTTAAGAAATGAGAATAGTCTCTATCTATCACATATTGCTTTTTATTAGTTCACATGTCTGACTATATCCTGCACAATTAGTTAGCTGAAAGTTTAAAATTATCACTCTACTTCATAAGTATGTAATTAGTATTCTATACATTTTTCTGTTCCTACATCTTCTATCATATTAACTATGTTATGATATGTATTCCACGAGAAAAACAGACATAATATAATATAATATAATATAATATAATATAATATAATATAATATAATATAATATAATATAATATAATATATTCGAAAACCTGTTTATTCCTATTGAGAGTCATCAGTGGCCAGAGCTTATTGTGGCAGCAATGGGGACAATTCGGGAAACAGGTTTGGACAGAGAAGCAACAATTCCATCACAGGGCCAGTTAAAATAGAATTCAATAGAATACTGTACATAAACTACTTTTCCAAATTCTTGTTTGTACAATAGAACATTTAAAAGTATTCCATTCCACTGACTTTGGGTGAAAGAAAGAAAGAAAGAAAGAAAGAAAGAAAGAAAGAAAGAAAGAAAGAAAGAAAGAAAGAAAGAAAGAAAGAAAGAAAGAAAGAAAGAAAGAAAGAAAGAAAGAAAGAAAGAAAGACCGATTGCTCATGACATCCTGAAGCAGACGTTTTTGACATTCCAGTTGCTTTACATGGCACAGCAAGGAAGGAAATCATTTTCGGTTGGCCACTTGGCTTATATGGACCGATGAGGGTCTCGCACATCTTGTAAAACCTATTAAGACTGGCATGTGAGCAGGTACAGCTGTTCAAAAGACTGTTTCAGCTATGTAAAGAAGAGCAAAATCGGCGTCTTTGAGCCACTTGGGAAGGCAACAGCAGCGGACACCTGTACAAGCACAGGTGTGAGGCACAAGCGACACCTCCGCTGAGATTGGGCATCTGTGGGGCGCTGACAGTCAGACCCTGCTGGTGTCAGCTGGGAGATCAGAGGCATTCCTAGGGGTCAGCTGAGGATGACATGTTCGCAGGACAGCTGGGCTCCCGGCTTTCACTGAGGCTCCTGGGCAGGTGATCTGTTTATGCTGTCACTCTGCCAGCCTCGCTGAGCAAGTGTCTTGTCGTTATAAATCTGTTTCTATGAGATAAGTACTGTATTATTACGCCGCGAGGTCACTTAGTGGAATATGTGTGGGTGGCTCTGACTGTCAAGGGATGAAGCTAAATAATAAGAATGGGCTTCTCGCCGACTTGAGAAGCTCTGGAATTATAGGTTTGTTTAAGGCTGATTAGTCCCCAGTGTAATGAGTAAAGTGTAGCCATAAATTTAAATGCCCTAAGGGCTATAAGGACTGTCAAAAGCCTACTTCTTTTTAACTATTTGAGATTATATTTAAGTAAATTATACCCTAGATACAGGCAGCTTTAAAACATGTCACTGTTAATTGAGTGCCCTTATTTTCTTAACTGCCTGCCCCCTGTAACCAAATGAAATTAAATATTTACATACAGGCTGCATCCCTAACTGAGCCGCATTAGACTATCTTTGAATAGCAAAATGATTCTAACTTCCAAATCCTGGCCGCTGCAGAAAATAGGTTTCCAAACCCAGCTCTTCTTCATTTTCTAGCGCCGACTCTGATCTTTGAAAATTGTCATGCAAGTGCTAAACTGCTTTCTGCGTTCCACATATGGTAGTGTGAAAGATGAGAGGATTTTCTTTTCAAGGGCCCTGAAATCCTTATCTTTTTTTTCATTTCATTCTAGGATGTAATATCCCTTACAGGTGGTTTTAGGTCCAATAACAAAAAGCTTTCCAGCAGCAAGAAGTTTAAATTTTACACTATCAATCGAAACATAACTTAACATTCTTAAACCTGCTTAATCCACTTCAGGGTTGCAGAGGGCTGGAGTTTCAGCTGGAAGCGTTATGATCTTTTTTTCATATAGTGCCTTTCAAAGTCACCACTGTCCCATACCACCTTGAGTATGTATTAACAGTTTTAAAGTTGGTAGTAAGAGCAGGTTAAACCCATAGCGGATCTGAACCAAAGGTATCCACATAGACTTTAGACATCCTGCTGAAAACTGAATTAAGCTGTAAAATCACTGACATTTTAAATAAAAATCACAGTTTTGGTGCTTTGCGTTTTAACCACTTTTTTGATTAATTTAATTGGTGAATTTTCACTTTCTTGATGAACTTGATGAAGAACTGCAACAACAATGTCATTCTGTATGGTTTAAAATAAGCATTAATTATAAATTATTTATTTAGGGAATGGATTAATGCAGCGGTTCTCAAACTGTGGGGCGCGCGAAGTAACAAAAAAGGGGGCACGAATGTTGCCATATGTAGCATAATTTCTCTATTCGTAGGGAACTTTTAAACTTGTAGCGGTGTATCGGCAGCAAAAATATACGAATAAATTTTATTAGGGTTTCAAAAAAACATTGGGTGGGGCGATTAAAACGGTTATGAAAACTCGGGTCACAAATACTTAAAGGTTGAGAAACGCTGGATTAATGTTAAAGTAATTTTGAAAAATGACGCACTGGGCAAAATTAACTGGAAATCATTCTTCTATCCATTCATGTTCTGATTCTGCTTTTCTATCTTATGTCCCCTAATCAACAGCTGCAAGACCAGGACCCTTCCAACATGGGATATACATGCACCCTTGTGTATTTAGAGTCAGTTTATTTCACCAGTTACTCCAAGTTGCACATCACTGGGAGGTGGGAGGAAACCGGAGTACCCGGAGAAACTCTCCATACACATACAGAGAATGTGAAAACTTCGCATTAATATTGATCAAGCTGGACACTGAACCCCAATCCTTGGAGCAGCGTGGTATTGGTACTCACCTCTGTGCCACTGTACTGCCCTGCTTTATAAAACTTAGTATGAAAACTTTACACAGTGTCTGGACAAATGTGTTGCTAGAAAACTCAAATAAAGTCTGGAAACTGAAAGAGTGCTGGTGGATGAGGACATTAATAGTGAAATTGGATTTTTGTGAATCTTCTATTTATATATTTCAGATATGCTTGATTATTCCTTTGTACGATATTTGTTTATATTTGATATGTGGCATGGGAGAGGTTCATGCTGTTGCCCTATGGCTGCAGAGTCCTAAGTTTAAACCCCAGCCCAGTCACCGTCTAGTAAGTGTATACCTTTTTCTCATGTCTCAATGCATTTCTCTCAGGGTGCTCCAGTTTTTCTTATACATCCTAAAGGGGCATCTCACAACCGCAAATACCAATCCATGAGTCCAAAATGACAAAACAAAACAAAGGGGTTAATAACGAAGCCTCAATAAGAGACACTGGGAAACTATAAAAAATAATAAACACTTCTTCCACTCGGGCCTAACTAAACAATAGTAACCCCTGGCTCCTATGTTACCACGTTTCTCCTGCCCACCTTCATTACTTGGATCTCCTCCCTCAGTCTATCCTGCTGAGCTCTTATCACCAGCTGCATCCCTCTAAGCTCATGCGCAAAGGAAGCAAGGCCCTTTTATACTGTGCCTCAACCACCTTCCATGTACCCTGAGGTCCTGGCTGACATCGATCTCTGATGTTGTATGGGTCATCAAAAATGATGAGAACAGCGTAGTATGTAAGGAGATCATTTTCTTTTAAAAATGCCATAGTAGTGTGGATATAGCCTAAATTGTTGCCATAGAATTAATGAGTTGGGGTTTGTGTGTGTGTGTGTGTGTGTGTGTGTATGTGTACGCGCCTCCTGCTTCCCAATTTGGTGTCAGTTTCCACCTGATTCTCCTGGGAGGGAATTTAAATTTTATGAAGTGGGTTTAGAAAATGGATGGAAAATGCTTTTAATGATTTACGATTTTGGGGGTTAAAGACATAGCCATAAAGGAGTAGATGTTTCCTCACACAATTGACTCAAGATCTGTGTCCTGTTTCATTATATTTCACTATGCCCCTCAGATTGTTATTCCTGAACATTATTTTCACAACTTAGACTCCAACACTATGAGTGCTGCACTTGCCAAAAACTGTTTTACAACTGAAAATTAATTCACAGAAGCAAAAGTCTACATGAAGTGGAAGCATTATTATTACACTTGTAAGTTCTCATCCTGATGGCTCACAGAGGTGTGCTTTTTATCCCCTATTTACAACACAGGAGGAGGTGTTACAAATTACAAAAATGCATTTGGATACTGTCTTGGATTTTATTCTCTTCCCATTGTGAAGAACTGAGTAACTTAACATATGACTGAATTTATGGAAGCCCCTTCACCTCTCTATTGAATACAAGTTGTTCCATTTTAACGACCTAGGAAGCAGAAGGAATGAGCAATATCGGAAAGAGACAACAGGATCGAGATGGACAGGCGTTCCCTGTGACAGGAATATCACAAAGATAACAAATAGGTGACCTGATGTCATTTCCGAGGGGGTCCCTACTATCCATTCCAGGTTTCATTCTTCTCTTTCACTTGATGTTGCTTGAATAGGCAACCCATGTCTATGAAAAATTAGAAAATAGTCGGGTGGATGGATTCTATTTCAAGTGCTAATTATAACTTTTAATCAGTTCTCATGTTACCATTCAGTTAGTTCCATGTAGCACAGTTTTTTGCTTTCTTTCATTTATTTAGGGTACCAGAATTAAGAAATGCATATAGTACATGGGCTCCAATGCCTTAACTTGTCATGTGTGTGTTAACTGTAATTGCCACTTTGAAGCATGGTATAGAGAGTTTGCAGTGTTAAAAGACAAACTGCATTTCGAGATAATGCTTTGAGGTCTGTGTCACGGTTTGATGACTGCATGGTATTGTTAGGCGTGATAAATAGCAACATCAGCATACCTCCCAAGAATCAAACAAATTCACTAGCACCACCCTTAATTCTGTCAGCAGCATGTCTGCCTAAAAACCTTCATTATCGTTAATAATCCTCATCATATTATTAGTATTATTATGTTTAATCAGAGTAAAACATTTTAAATTATCCATAATTAGTTTTAATGTATTTTGCAATGTACCCATCCTGTTATAGAAGAATCTGTTTTTATGCAAATATATTAAGTATTTGCACTTTAAACTGCAGCCATTATGGCACCCAGAATGGAATGTCAAGAAGAACAAACCAGACTCAGACATTAAAGGAAGAGGAATGGTTCACCTGAACGGGAGCAAGTTTGGAAGAATGACTTTAGACACAGAAGTTCCCATCAATAGTGTCAGAAAATGCACTTATATTTACAGGTGCTAGTCATAAAATTAGAATATCATGACAAAGTTGATTTATTTCAGTAATTCCATTCAAAAAGTGAAACTTGTATATTAGATTAATTCATTACACACAGACTGATGTATTTCAAATGTTTATTTCTTTTAATGTGGATGATTATAACTGACAACTAATGAAAGTCCCAAATTCAGTATCTCAGAAAATTAGAATATCAATTAAGACCAATGCAAAAAAAGGATTTTTAGAAATGTTGGCCAACTGAAAGGTATGAACATGAAAAGTATGTACAGCATGTACAGCACTCAATATTTAGTTGGGGCTCCTTTGGCCTGGATTACTGCAGCAATGTGGCGTGGCATGGAGTCGATCAGTCTGTGGCACTGCTCAGGTGTTATGAGAGCCCATGTTGCTCTGATAGTGGCCTTCAGCTCTTCTGAATTGTTGGGTCTGGCGTATTGCATCTTCCTCTGCAGCGCCCCCTGGTGGCTCCCCCGGATCCCAAAAGGGTTGTAGAGAACTCCATTTCCCATGGAGCCCTGCAGGAATCCGAAGCACCACTGCCACCCAGGGGGGCTGCCATCTAGCGTCCCAGGGGAGGTACTGTTCAGTCCCTGCTTGACTATATAAAGAAGAGGCATCCTTGCCAGACAAGGGCCCTGGCCATCTGCCATAGTACACACACCCACATGTTGACACACATTACAGCCTCCAATCAAATTATACCGCATTTATTCCTGTTGCTTTTTAGTAATAATCGCTGCATTTTTTTAATGAAATATTCATGTGATTTTTCATGTCTGGACCCATATATATTTCAGTTGTAGGGTTCCTGGGGACTCATCCCATCCTGTCCCCACTGGTCTCAAAGTAGGTGGGTCACCAGTCCACCACAGTGTATAATTAATTTTAAAAGCTGATTTACTGTAACAAAGAGACATATAACACTTTGAAAAAATGATCCAGCACACACACACACACACACACACGAGTAATGTTATGTCCTGTAAGGTTTAAATTCAGACTCTTATGTCACTGCATTCATTCCAGGTACGGTAGTGCCAGCCAGCCAGCGAGTGCCACCACGTGGTTTCAACTAGTCTCACAGCTGAAGACAGAAAACCCACACGCATTTTTTCAGATTCTAAAGGAAATCCGATTCTAGATGGAGAACAAAGTGAAGGGAAGAGGATTTAAGAGCAAATCAAAGGGAAAGCAGTCTGGGATTCAAGGGGATCAAATGTTTCATTTATTGCAGGTTGAAGACCTTCAATCAGTCACATGAAAGACACATTTGTACAAAAATACCTGCAAGGCAGAGTGGAGGCCTCGGTTAGGTGTGCCAGACTCACATTTCTCCTCTTTTTGTGGCGTGCCCTTTTCGACATACCTTCTATAGCACTTAAAGACTGCTTTGGACACAAATTTAAACAATACAAACAAGGCTGACCAAAGCAGCGTGTTTTCATACAAAATACTCTGTGAGAAATAAACATTTGGTAAGTCATGAACTTTTCCCTTTTGATTTGATATAGTGCATTTACCAATGAGAATAGTAACAAGGAGCTCTTTGACGTCATCAAAAATATAACACAAGGGAAAAATAAATGAAGTATTTGGGAATCAGACAAGAAAAGGTTTGGGTAATTCCAACACAATAAAAAGAGGCTTCTGGACAATGAAATGAAGATGACAAAGAGACCTTGGGGTGCAGGACAAAGAAAAAACACCAATGAATTTGAACACAAGAAGTATTTCATTAATAAAAATCTCTGTTCCGAAGCCATATTAAATAATAATGGACCCCCCCCCCCCACCATAATTTCAGAGTGAGCTTATCTGAATTAACTTAAACCTGGGAGCTGCATTAAGGTTATAGCATAAAAGAAAATAGAATTATTTCTTAAGACCCTGGCATGGTCAAAAACTTAGCAGTTAAACACCATCCAGTTTCTAAATAGTTTACTCCATTTCATATAAGCGGGGAAGCTGGAAGTGTACCAGCAATCAGACGCCACAGCACACTCCAGTTTAGCGTTAGCAATTAACCTGGGCACACACGCAGCACTAAGAAAAGAGGAGGTATGGGACAAAACCCACTGAAACACAAGATGATCATGCAAAATCCACACAAATACAAACTAGTGTCTGGAAACTGAGCCCAGTGTTCTGGTGTTGTGAGGCAAAGCATTACATTACATAGTCACCTCTACAAGTTAACTGATTAATTGTATTTCCACTTTAGGAGAACATTAACATTGTCTAGCAAAAGGATTTAACTCTCCTTTTTAAAATGTCAGAATTGAGACTGTGTCCTTCAACTGTCTCCTGACATTTGCCCGATGTTACCCTTCATAGCCTCCAGCCCCATGACCCTGAAACTGATTAAATAGATTTCATAACTGATGGATGGGTGGATGGATCTGTCTTCATTTTACATTCCTTTTAATTTTGTTGCATTGAATTGCACACTTTGTAAAACTTCTTGTGATGGAGTGCCTGGTGAAAGTGCAATTGTAAATTAAAATGAAACAATTCAACGCCCTATCATACATTCCATCAAAATGTTTCTCTGTAACTTTTATCCCATCCAAAAATAGCTCTCTTCTGAATTATCCATCCATTCATTTTCCAGTCCTGATGAGGGTTGAAGTGGCAACAAACTCAGCACGGTAGACCAGCCACAGATGCCAGGTCCTCCTGGGGAATCCCATTGCCAGCTGGAGTATATAATCCCTTCAACATTTAATGGGTTTGCCATGGGGTCTCATCCCAGTGGGCCATGCTGATACATCACCAGCAGGAGGTACTTAGAGCGCCAATTCTTCTCAAATGGCTATTCTCAACCCAAAGGAATAGCAGTTCTAAACCAAAGTCATCCCAGTGTGCCTGAACAATACGCTTAATGCTACTGCACAGAGTATACAGGACAGTCACAGATGTATGAGCAACTAAAATGGCTACCAGTTATTTTACAGTTTTACTTTTAAAGTGTCATTCAGTGAAAGTATGTTCAGAAAGTCCTTTATAAGAGCAGTTAACTTACTCGTTGTGACTAAATGATATTAACAGTTCCCATGTTCTTGTTTCCTCTTTCTGATGCCTTCATGACAGTTGAGTTAAGCATTGCATTTTAGTCAGCTTGTTATTTTAATAGGGAAGCATCATGACACAGTGGTTATCTCTGCTGCCTGGGAGATTGAAGAAACTTAGTTAGAATTCTGACGCTGGCAATGTCTGCGTGGATGTTCTCCCTATGTCTGCATGTTTATTTACTCAATGTTTTCCTTTCACACTGCTAGTAAATGATTCTTAGAAAATGTGTGGCTCTAATCTGACCCAGTGTGGCTTCACCCATGCATGAGTGAGGCCACTGATGGAGTGGGAGTGCTAAACCATCAAGTCCCTTCTTTTCAATATATTATATTATATTATATTATATTATATTATATTATATTATATTATATTATATTATAAATGTCTGCCCGTGGAAGTGTGTGTGTGTGTCTGTCTGTCCGGCCAGGAAGTGAGAGGTGGAGTCGGGTAAGGGCTCCACCTCCGAGGATGCACAAGCAAGGCCAGCACATCAGCATAATGAAACCTCCGAAGAGTCATTCACTTAGCCGCTAATACAGAAGCGAGGCAAGCACATGAGCAAAACGGTATCCCTTTTACTTTTCCTCCCACCGCTAATATACAAGAGAGGCGAGCACGTCGGCAAAATGAAACCTCCTAGGAGAGACATGCCCAGAGTAGTTCCTTTCAATTACATGTCATCTCTGCACTTCAATTTTTTTCTGACGATTTCAATAGTTTCTAGGACCCCATGATTTTTTCAGCACAGGCTTACAGAGGTAGTTATATTATATTATATTATACTATACTAGGGGGTTGCCCCGGCTCGCTTTGCTCGCCAGCCACTTCACGTCTCTGCCACTTACGTTGTGAAGAGGGAGACTGAACGCACCCCAAGGAGACGCGGTTGCTCCTCCAAAATCCCCTCTTAAATGGTGATACAATGGGAAACAAATACAATTTTTTATTTACCTCCTCTTTGCTTGATCAGCTGCTGGCTTACTGCTGCTGCCATGCTGCGTGATCTGCATCTCATGCGGCGCTTCGAACATTTAAAAGCCTGTAGGCCTACAGCAGCTGTCCTACTCTTTGTGTTTTATTTCTTTCTTTTGGCACAAATTTCCATCTCATGGGATGTGAGTTCTTGATATTTTTTAGTTTATAATTTAAAAACAGAATAAGAATCTGAAAATCTAACAACATCACATTAAAGTTCGATAAATTCTGAAAAGAATGATACCAAAAATATATGTAGGTTTTAAAATAAGCCCGTTTTAAAGCGTGACAAAAAACATGACATAAAAACATCACCGTTGCACTTTTAGGCTTAGGATTTTATATTATATTATATTATATTATATTATATTATATTATATTATATTATATTATATTATATTATGAGAAAACAGCAGCACAGTGGTTGAGCAAGGAGGTTGGGTTCAAGTCCCAGGTGCTCATTGCTTGGAGTCAGCATGTTCTCCCCATGTGAACATGGGTTTCGTCCAGGTGCTCTGGTTTCCTCCCACAGTTCAAAGTCATGCAGGTTAGGATGATTGGCATTGTTTTGAGCAGGGTCTTTCATAGGTTTTATGTCAAAAACATGAGCTTCAACAGGTTTATTTAGTCTTCAGAATTTAATTTAAACTGATTTTTCCGTGGATGTGCCAGGTATTAGCATATGTGTGTGTGTGCTGGCCCCCACCAAACCTTCACTGGATTCGACAGGTTTAAAAATGAAAGGATGGGTTAATGAAAGTTCAGTAGAAGAATAATATTTTTGTTGTAAGAAAGCTGAAAAAAAATGTTTAATGAGAAATAAATTGCCTGACCTACATGCCTTCAAATGAAATCTTCACTAAATTTCAGTGAAGACACCCTCATTGGATCTCATTTTAGATGTTATAGATGACTGCTCTGCCACAGCTCAGTAAAACACTTATTCAGGGAGAACATCTTCCACCATTTTCATTAATGTGATGCGATGTGATTAGATAAGCCAGGATAGACTGTTACAAGCAAAGAAAGAGTCAAACTTCAGAGGTCTCATCAACATTTTGTCCAAAGAACTGAGACAACACTTGGAGTATTATGCCTCTGTCATCCACTGATGGCTAAATTGAAGGTAAATTACACAAAAGAGAAGCACAATCATTAGCATTCACTTCTGAAAGATGATACTTTTTTTTGTCTAAACAAGACGTTGGTTCCCCAAAACAATGGCGCGATGTTTCATGCCCCGCTATTCCTGCGTATTCTGTTGCTTTTTCAGTGCAGAAATGTAGAGTGTAGGGTGGGGATTAATGCAGTTTAGTTTGCTTCATTCTCTTGAACCCCATGCCAAAACCGTTTGGCGGCTGGCAATGCTCATAAAGACACTTTGTAAGAAAACTGTCAACTGCTGCTAGTCAAGTCACAAGGGGCAGGGGGCAGCCTTTGTTCCTGGCACTTGCAGACAGACTGGCATCCTGACAACTGATTACTGGTTTAATGCAAAAAAGAAAAAAAAAAACAAGCTGGCACCTTGAGAGGCAGAGTCACTGACAATACATTTTCTAAGCAGTGAACTGTCCATATTCTGACATTTTTAGAGCTTTGTGGTGATCCTTAGTTAATATGTTTTGGGGGTCACAGACATGAGCAGAGAGTAAATAAGAAAAGGAAAAGAAACAAACACATAGCTGCATGACAGACGCAGGATAAATGTGGGATGTCCCACTTGTGGATGACCTTCTAACTGTTAAAGCAGGACATTATTTTATTGATCTTATATTTTTATTTTGGTGTTGTTCATCACCCATTATTAAACCCTCTTCATCCAGTTTATGATAACAAAGCCTTGAGTCTTTTCTGGCAGCACATGGAGCAAGACAGGAATTGGCCTAAGCTGGGGTGCCAACTCGAGCGCACACCAATACTAACTCATTACCAATTAACCAAATACATGAGTCTTTGAGCTGTGGAAGGAGTTCTGTAGTATCACTGAAGTTCCCACATGGACACAAGAAGAACCTGAAAACTTTTAATCAGCATTAGCTACAGTACCACCATGCTGCTCATTATTGTTTTTTATCATCTTTTGCAATTTTCAATTTACTGTACAGTGAACGTTATCAGAGAAAACTTTCTAAAGAAATAAAGTCAAATAATGATTCACTCATCATTATTGTGCTTTCTGTCTCTCTTAGTAGGAAATTCTTTGGGCAAGCTACACAGCATGAGAGTGTCACTGCAGTTTGCATATTTTTCACATACACAATGATGGTAGGTCAGTCCTGATGTTTACTACATTTATTGACACTAATCTGGGAAATCTTCTGTTGAGCAGCATCTGCCACAGGTTTTATGTCAAAATAGTGAGCTTGCACAGGTTTATTTATTATTCAGAATTTAATTTAAACGGAGTTTTCCTGGGTATATGTGTGTGTGCTTTGATTTTTTCATCTGACTATTAGTATTACAAAAGGTCATGTCACATTACGCAACTTTGTCAGTGATTTTCAGTCGAAGACTTCATTTACAGTCAACTCCACTTAAGTGCATGTCGGTTAAGCGTACACTCCGCTTAGCTGCACATGACTTGCACAGTCCCTATTTGTATAAAGTCAAGTAAATGGGCAATAACTGCAGATAAGAGCACTACATTATTGATCCCATTGCTATTCTCTCCAGCCAAATTCACTCCGGTTAACTGCACGGACTCTTCACATCCACTAGTCCAGTGGTTCTCAATCTGTTATCAAGTAACAAAAAGGGGGGCGCGAAGATGTGAAAAAAAGAAAACAAGAATCGAAAATATGAAAAATACATCTATTGAAACCAAAAAAAAAAAGTAACTTAAACTACATTCTGATACTAGAAAAATAAATATAGAGTTAGATAAATGTCGATAAAAGTTAAGTAGGTATAATAAAATATGCATCTATGATATATCATTAATTTAAAAAGAACAAATTGGTATTAGTGGGCTCCTTTCAAAAAAACGTTAGTGGGGCGTGATTAAAACTGTTATGAAAACTCGGGTCGCAAATACTTAAAGGTTTGAGAAACGCTGCACTAGTCAAACGACGATATTGATTGACACACTCAAATGACGTAATCTGCGTACAATGATATAAGTAGCCTGGCTCTTGTGACCGGCTCAAGGCAGATCATTCAGTTGACAGCACTGATGCCGAGATCTGTGCAGTCATTAAGCACACTGCCGACAACCGAGACTCCGACGGAGACGAGGATACTGCTACTGCCAGTAGCGATTAATGAGCCACTTGCAGAGACTGTTTCCTTCACGGACGCGCTGAAGTCCCTACGTATGCTGCATTGTTATCTGGAGATAAATGGCTGTCAGGACTATGGACAGTTTTACAGCCTTAGTAATCAGATACACAGCCTGAATCATGTGAACAGTATGCAGAAAACAATGACTGATTATTTTCGTAAAATGTAGGCCCAATTGATTAACACATGGACACGTGCAACTACATGTATTATAAATTGCCAGTACAGTACAGTACAATACAAGTATAGTACATGTATATCTAAACAGTTAATGTGTATGTATTGTGAGGGATGGTTGGCCAAATATTCCGGTCCACACCTCCAGGCTGCCAGATGGAGCCCTCCCAGCAGCATGGAAGGTCCCCAAATTCCAGCAGGCCATTATGGACATTGTAGTTTTTATAAACAACCCTGCTGGATACCATGGGGACGACCAGGAGCCGCTGTAGGGAGGCTTCTAGAGTGCTACATGCCCTATAACCCGGAAGTGTGTCATGATCACATGACCAGAAGGAACGACATGCTTCCGGGTTGAAGAAAAGGGCTTTTAATCTGACCCGAAAGTGATGAGGTCTTATGGGTTGTTGGGCTGGAACCACTTCCGGGTCAGGGGATATAAAAGGACTGTGGGAAAGCCCAGACACTGAGCTGAGCTGGGAGAAAGGGTGGCTAAGTGTCTGGGAGAGGAGGAGTGTGTATTATTGTTCATTAATTAGAGAACTGGTATTTGTATGAGTAGTGTGGAGTGGAGGGTGCTTAGTGCACGTATTTATAATAAAAAGAATAATAATTGTACTTTTACCTGGCGTTTGGAGTGGTACCTGAGGGTTCAAGGGAGCGATAGTGCCCCCTAGAGCTACAGTATGTATTATACATGTATCCACTATATTCTTCACTGTAGTCTATTTTAATGAATGTTTTATTGCGTTTGACTAGGCTAATAGGTGGGGTAACTGAATGATCATCTTTCAGGACTGACATGTTGCACTCCTATTAAGTGCACGCTCCGCTTAAGTGCACGTGGTGATCTCGTCCGGAGGCCGTGCACTTAAACGGAGTCTGAAGCAGTCGTGCCACCCTCCTGGGAATTTCAGTTCAATTTAATTTTATTGACCTAAGTGGGAATTTGGTTCATCATCAGGTTTTACAGAGAGGCCACAACGGAATAATCTCATTACATTTGTGTAGGCTGCCATCCCCTTTCCAGTCTTTGAATTAAACAGGTTTTATTCTGCCTGGAGTTGTAGGTGCAGGTTTGTTTGAGTGGGAGAGCTGATAACCAATGAGTGTTCAGCTGGAAGTACAATACAGTACATATAATGTAGCTATGACGAATAAGTCGTGCGAGTTGGCAAACAGGATCGTGTATTTGATATCTCATGTTTTATATACCACAACAGAATGGAAAAAAAGAAGAAGAAAACAGTAGAGATTGTAGCTGAACTCCCTGTACCGTTAAAGCCTTCACATGGGCAGTGGCTCCATCACACAGCATGTTATTGGCTACCAGAAAAAGCAGTAAACTCATGATAATTTTGGAAATGTGGGTAACACTTTAATTTAGGTACTGCAAAAATGCATTTATTAGTCATTTATACTTATATAACAAGAGCTTAACAAAAGTTTCTGTTGGTGTTACTAACACTTACAAAGACTCAGTAAAGTGGTAATTCATCTGTGATCAATGTAGCTCACTAAAATAACAACTTTTGAATGGTCAGATGTCGATTAAGTGAGACATTTTCCTTTTGAAATTGCATGCTTCGGTATAAGAGCTATGAATCCTTTATAATTACAAGTAATTTTACCAGCATATCAGAGGTTCCTGATATGCTGCACAGAGATGAATAGCCTATTTACTGATCCTTTGTAAGTGTAATTAAGACCAGACAAAGCCCTTTTTGAAGTCTTGTTACATTTTTGCAGTATGTAGCAAAACTAAAGTGCTACTGAAATGTGAAACTGTGCTGAAATATTATTACACAGTCACCAAATTTGACATACCCTACAAAATCCAGTCATTTGATCTATCATACTCAGGTGACGAGATCAGAAACAACAGTTGTCAAGTTTGACATCCCCTCTGACCAGACATCATGTGATATCAGTTTACTGTGGCTACAACTTGAGACTTTTGGAGATTCAATTCAAGTGAGGGTTTATAAAACCTGTCCACTCTTATTAGAAATAGCTTCAGATCATAATGTCAAGTGAGAGCTGTAGTATTATACTGTTCATTAGCGTTTCTGTTTATTCGTGTCTCTTAAATCAATTGTACATTCAGCACTGTCCAACTTTTACCTGAGGACAAGTTACTAGTGTTTGGATACACAAAATACCACATAATGTGTTGTTATCAACTGCTATTCATTCAGCTGGAGCAAGCACAAGAAAGATTTTCCTGGACGCAAACAAATTGGTTTTCCAAATGTTTTACTTGAACGCGTGTGACATTATTCCCAACTCTGATATCTGAGGTAAATGGAACGCAACATTTGCTGTAGCCATGGTGTAGCCTGCTGAGCATTTCCTCAAAAATGTGACTGTGCATCGCAATGATGCAGACCCCCACTAAGACTCCTACAATTTTTATTGGCCAGTTTGGCAACTACACACTGTATTTCCTGAAACGTGTTACTGTTTGTTTTCTGAAGTAAAAATGGAGCAGATCGCAGAAAGACTTGTCAAGGAAGTTAGGAAATATACACATTTATATGATGCCTCATCACACACTGCAAAGACAATTCGATGGGAGCACGTTTATGAAATATCAGCTAACATTGCATTCCATGTGTTTTACAAACCCCTCCAACTAGCATTCAGGCATGTACCTGCAGTGTGGTATGACCCAGAAGTATAAACTGCTTTTGACGACATTGGAACATTATAAAACTTTACAAGAACAGGCCACTCAATGCCATGAGCTCTCCTGTCATATTCACCTAATTTCTTCAACTTGAGATCATAGTGTTCAGTATGGAGTCTTAACACAATCTTGTTTATCATGACAGCAAATAGTAGAGATGTGTTGCATGTTGGTTGGACATGTCAGTAAGAATTAGACTTTAACTCTGTACACAGGACATTACTACTAGCACTACTACTACTACCACTAGTAAGTAAAGTGAATCTATCCATCCATCCATTATCCAACCCGCTACATCCTAACTACAGGTTCACGGGGATCTGCTGGAGCCAATCCCAGCCAACACAGGGCACAAGGCAGGAAACAAACCCCAGGCAGGGCACCAGCCCACCGCAGAGTAAAGTGAATAATGAAAGCTTTTTATGTTAATGGAGTATTTTGAAACAAACTATACATTTAACTCAAAACCAATTTACTGGTTAAGAGCAGGAGTGTATAGTTAAGAGCTTTAGCTCTAGTCACACATTTTGAAATAAAGCCACCTGGCATTTCATCCTGTAATGAAGCATTTTGAAGGGTAGTGGGGGGTTTTGTTGGGAGCATACGCTGATAGTGTGTTGCCGGACCCACCACACTTTGAACTACGTGGATTGGGGGAGACATGACCCAATATTTATGGCAGGAATAACTGGTGGATGGCACACAACAAAGGGCACGCTCACAAAGAGTCAATTTGAATCTTACAAGTGTATCTTTCGGATGTGGGATTAAAAAAAACAGCACTTGGGGAAAGGTCACACAAACAATGCAATGAGAGAACATGCAAACTCCTCAAAAGATAATTAGGCTACTAGGGTATGAACCCCGGTCACTGAGCTTACCACTGCACCACCATGCCACCCTATAATGTGTAAAGTTTCAAAATAACAACAGGCAAAGTTAATTTGCATCCAATGACAATTTGTAGTTTTTTTTTTTAAAGCATTGAAACAGACGCCAGCTTGTTGCAATTTCTTAGCCTTTACCCAGGATGCCACAGTGCTCTTTACCAGAAGAAAGTCAGCACTGCTCTCATGTCAATGCACATCTCCTGGAGTGACAGCTCACAAGGTGTCCGAAGCTTTTTCAGCAGGATTAATTGCATCAGTCACTGTGTTCCCAACAGGCAATAATGTGTCATACTTGTATGACACAGATCATTTTAGCACAAGGTTTAAAAAATTACTGTTCTTTATCAAACCTGATACTTGGCAAGTTCCTACACATTTTGCCGAAAGGCAAGCAAATTCTATAGACTGTGTCTTTGAAAGCGAGCAATAATCTGGGATCTTTATCTAAGGGCACCTGAACTGCTCTGGCCCAGACCTTGAACCCTGCCATCTACACTGCTGATAACATCTGCCTTGGATGGGCTGCCCCTGGTTCATAAGCAACAATGAGATTATTAAAAGCACTTTGCTAAAAGGCAGCAATTTAGACTGACTGCTCACTGAAACCTAAGCTCTCCTTGACAATTTGGCTGATTGTAGTCAAATGGCAGAAAAACAGAGAGAGAGGGAAAGGGGGGGAGAAAACCACCAAAGTAATCACACATAAAAGATAGCAGCCTGAGGCAGAAAAGTACAGAGACAAACGCAAGCAGGATAGTTCACAGGGAGTTTAGTAAAACAGAGAACAAAACGCTACTATCATGTTAACTGAAATTAATTCTGTTTCTTTAACCTTCTGTCCAGAAATCAACCGCTTGGGTGACATTTCTTTATTGATAATAGTTTTTAAATAGGCTGCATTAATAGGAGGTTAAGTTTATAGAGAAGCAGACAAGTCAAGCAAAGAGGCTCCACACGCCTGGAGTTTCCTTATGATAAAACATACAAATACTGAACGTGTGCTGCCAATTTCAACTAGGTGGATTTTTTTATATGCACAGCAAGTGAAAAATTTCTATTTATGTTGAATTTATAAGTGAAAATCACTACTCTATGTTAAAAAAAGCCTTTTCTATTCCTTGCCACAGTTTCTTGGTTACCTCCCACTACCTAGATAATATGTTCCTAAGAGGTGCTGTATGGTTTTTCTAAAAATTAATTTTAAAAACATTTTTAGTAGCAAAAATTAGACATTTCTTTCTATTTTGTCTAAATTCACAGTCAAATAGTATATGCTGTAACAAAATATTCTCAAGCCCCCTTAATCCATATGAGTCAAAGCTTATCCTAACAGTAGTTACTGCAAGGCTGAAAACAGTCCAGGATGAGGTGGCACCTAAACACCCAAACAGGGAAAATTTGGACCTCCCAATTAACAGTGACTTGCGGTGAGGTTAATGGCTGGTGAGGCACTGACTCCTTCAGAGTTCGATTTACAAATATATGAACCCTAAAGAGTAGCTTATTCACTATTCAGTTGGCAGCCTTCACATTGACTACTGGTTATGTTTCATATCTCATCAGCATTCTTTACACACACACATCAGTAAGATACATATTTGGCTAAGAAAGAACATTACATTTATAGCGGCAACAAAGAGCGGAGAGAGTGCATTTGCTCCTCACCCTCCATGTGTTCTAAATTTGCTGTTGCAATTCCACATTTCATACTCATTCAATACAAATGAAAGTATAGAGTGTGTACAAAAAAACGGATTTCAGTTTTGATCCTTATGTGAAATATTTAGTTGTTCTTAAAAGCTTTTAATTCTAATGCTTTAATTAATTTTAATACAGAGTGTTCAACAAAAGGATAATAATAAAAACAAAATAATTTTTTATTTCAGGTCAAAATGTAGTTTTTAAATTTTGGATTTTATTTTTTTTGTCTGATCCCATTTTTTATAAAACTGAAAACCATTTAGGTTCTTACCTTTATTTGTAAATGAAGTCCATGCTCTTATCCTTCTCCACGAAAATCTCTGTTACTTTCTTGTAAAAGTCCTCCTTATTATTATTACTACGCTTATTTTAACTTCACCTGTTTGTTGTCTGGTACAAATCTTGTAATCGATATTTAACCTACTTCCTATTGTCCAAATTACTTGAAATTTTGCACACTTACTCACTTCCGATGACAATACATGAATCAATAATCAGTTTCACTAATTGATCAATTAATCCATGTTAATTAAGAAATGAAATTTTCATATGAAGAATAGTTAAAGATTTCAGCAATAGATGGCGCTAGTAACGGATAGAAATATTAAAAGAAGTGTTAAAATATTGATTACAAAATTATACTAAAACAAACCCATGACTAAAAAGTTGAAAATAATATATATAAAAAACACTTTTTAAAAACCATGCTTATATTAAGTTAAAAAGTGTATTAAAAAGTAAAAAATAAGTCTCTCAAACATCACTTGTAAAATAAAAGCATGGGCGATTTAGATTTTAAGAAGTGTTTTAAAAGTCTTAATCTTCCATTATGGCAGTCAGTCGGAACAAAAAATAAAAATAAACAGACCTTTGCAGTGCACTTTACTTTCTGATATCGCTAACTTATTGGCACTTAGAGCCTCTGCATAGAAGAACAGTAGCAATGAGCACCTGTTTGGCTCACATCTGCCCCCTTTGGTGCAGCACGGTACTGTCTGCCTTATTCACCTTGTGCCCTTTCACTGCAGTTTTATGTCCGATTAGCAAGACTAAATATGTCACATACATTCATTAAAGATATTAGCCAGACTGTGGAAAGTCAGGGTGCATAATAAACGTGTCTGTAAACATTATATTGGTGACATACAGAGAGGCAGCAAACGAAACATGCCAAATGCATGCATCAACCCAGTGTGGGAGGGACAGCGCAGTCCGAGGTGAGGCTCGTCGCTACCGCACCTCGCGTTTCTCTCCTATATTTGAACACGAAATTCGCAAATTCAGTGATTTTAACTATAAAAATTATCAAAATTATTGGAATCATACAGAAAACAAATTTATAGCATAGACCCTTAGCTCTATTGACCCAATGGACATTTGTCGTACACAATAAATATTCGCTGGATTCATACAAGAAAGCTAATATTATACAGTGTGCAATATGATTAGAAGCAGACAACACTGAAAACAAAATCATAAAGTCAAGGGACAAGCAAGAGATCTGGAAGACAGAATAGATAAGGAATATCAAAGGCTTGGTATTCTGCCTTAAAATAGCAGAGGCAGGTTTTGTGAAGCTGAACAGAAAATAAGACATGGTCAAAACTTAGCAAAACTAAAAAAAAAAATGGGAGATCCAAGGCACAGGCAACCAAAGAAGAGATATTAGGCAAAATGTCCGAAAAGTTCAGAAGACAAGATCCCTCCCAGGAGATTCAAAAGTATTTTTTAGAAAGCAAAAATGCACTCATAGACAGGGCTTATCTGCATACTCTAATAATTTAAGCGGAGTAGAAAGGGTGACCTTTTAACCCATCGTGAATTAGTGTAAGGTTTCGAATTATAGAGTATAACCACATACCCAGGAACTGCAATGATGTCCCTCCCAGACTATGGGAACACAGAATAACAACTCCAGCAAAAGACAAAACACCCACTAAACTGGTTCACAATTAATAATGCAAAATACATAAAATAAAATAAATGAAACATAATTCTGTTATAGATTAAAATAGATTTCTTGGACCAAATAAGCCTGGAAAGGAATATAATTTGATTTGAATATAAATAGAGGAACAAAAATAATTAGGCAGTAATCCCATAATACTTAAGGAGTAGGGGGGGGGGGGGGGGGGGGGGAATGGGTGTCAAACTAAATTAAGGTAGTTGGCTAAGTACTTTCCAAAATAATAAAGGAAGCCTGAAAACCTATTGGTGCAGGGCAACAAAGGGCAGTTTGCTGCAAGAGCATGATAGTGGGATAACCAAATATCTGAACTCTGAGGGGCTTGCACTCAGGAATATTGTATCAAAATGATTTATAGCAGTATGTTTAAGCATAGGCATTTACTGTCTAGTTTGAAGAAATAAAGAGAAGGCACAACTGGCTTTTTATAAACTGGCTTATTCCTTGTTTGTTGTTGAATTACCAATAGGTTATTTCCTTCTGCTCACTAAGAGTTAGATGGGTAGGCAGGCACTCACACTAACTCTGTAGGGTCAGTTGAGCGAAGCGAGTCATTTTGAAGTTTTCAATAAGGTTACTAGAATAGCCTAATTTTTCAAGTTGGTGAACAACCTGTGTTGCCATCATGGTAGGTCTTTTTATCTCCTGTCTTAACTTAGAATTTTAAGTGGCAGAGGCACTGCCATAGGTACTGAAGCAAGGGTCATAGCCAGGAAGACTAAACTTACATAAATAACAATTAGGATGTGTGGAGAGAATCATTGTAAAATAACAGAGCAATAAGTTGTCAGTCAAAAAAAAAAGACACAAAATGTAATTTATAGTCTGAGGGTAAAAAAAGTTGTTGTAACCAGTAATTCAGAAATTAATAATAGGAAAGCTGCTATCATTCATGATTCTGGTCTTGGAAAATGAAGAAGTGTAAGGTGCTGACCTTTACGCTGTTGTGGTTATGACATTACATGTTTCACACTCCCAGTTATCAAGCCTAGCAAAATTATGGCAACTGTTAACAAACTATCCCAGAATGGCGATGCCCATTAGAAAAACAAAAAGTGTTGCAGGATAATGTGAATCACATTTAACACTTGACCTTCAAGCCTCCAAGAATTATATGTAAATATTTTTAAATGCCAAAGAGCAGTTGGGAAAATAACTAAATGAATAAATAAATCACAAGCCTGATCATGACAGCACGTCTAGCAGTTTTCAAATGTATCACTTTTTATTTATTTCCTTCGTGAGTCCTGTCACTTCATGCAGTCCAGTCAGCCAAGAAATTATTTTTTTTCTCCTTTTCTTCCATTAGCTTGTAAATCAGGCTGTGATTTCTGCAAGCTGTTGGTCAGCGCACAGTTCTGCTGCCCTTCTACTGCTCACATTCAGTATAATCCAAACCACAAAGTCCAACCCCAATTAGTCCACAGAAGGAGGAGGCCAAATTGGAATTCTCCGATGTTTTTATCTTACCATCTAGTAGGCCAGCTAACCAAAGATCTCTTAAAGTTTTCCTTCTCCCTGTGGTTAAATGAGTCAGAAAGGGGGTATTATTTATTTTAAATGATAATAACTGAATGATTTTAGAATGATCCATTTTAACCCACACCAGAGCACAGAGCGCATGTGAAACCATGCACCAGGTAATTGAAATGATTGACATGCTACATGGTGATCAGCAGGCTATGTATTAAGGGCAATAAAGGGAAGCAGGTTAGCACAGAAAAGAGAATTGTTTTGAGAAGAGTAATAAAGCGATTGCTACTCAGTTGAGGAGATATTCGAGAAAGAGAGTGGAAAGTGTGGGCAGTGTCAAATCCTGTTGACCTTTATATAGAGAGCAGGTCCAATAGCTGGTGTAGAGGTTCTGAAGAGGGTTTGTGTTAAAGCTTCTTGTCTGTTCAATTACCCCAGGAGAGCAGACATTGAGTGGAGGAAGGCACCAAGAAAGATTCAAAGCATAGTGGCATCTCTGGGTGAGGGCAACACACCCTGGGGCAGCTGTGGTAACCAACAGAGGGGGCAGCTCCATGGTCGGCTGTGACCAGATGCAATGGCAGTTCAGGTTTGTAGGCCATGGACGACGTGACAGATCAGGATGCCATGGATTCACTACACAGAGTCTGGGACGATGTCTAGAAAAGTGAAAAGTAATTGGAAATACCTCAAGTAGACTGATGGTATTTTAAATGCATTTATTTATTGAATTTTTTTAACAGTAGTAAATGTGTGATTTTAAAAAGACATATTTATTGACTTAGCATTTTTGAAATGTATTGGTTACACATAATTAACATCTTAATTCTCTTCATGTTAATAAACATTCACTCTTCTGATTGAAAAATGTCACTTGTTTGCTTCATTTGTCCTGGTCCATCCTCGGTTGATGTGATTATCAATGCCCCGGGTAAAGGAAGGTGACAATGGCTTTGTGTCCACTGCATCACGCTCCCCACCACCCAAATAGAGAACTGTATATAAAGCTTCAGGTTTTAAGTTACCACAGAATAACTCTGCTTTTAATCTCTGAAACAATTAGTTGTGTCTGTATTTTTGGTAAAAAAAAGATTCAAAAACTTTTTTTTCTGTTTTGAATTTTCCTCAATACACATTTTTCAATAGGAATTGTTAATAAAAGTTTGTCTTGCCAAAGAAATTCAGAAAAAGATTTGCTTTGTGCTCTGTCCACATCATTTGAAAATGATTATGCAGCCATATTAAAGAATGAAACTTCCACCAAAATTAAATCCACAACTGAGTATACGATCCAGAACTCTGTTTTACATGATTACACCGGTGATGGATGATAATAAAATTGTCTTCCAGTGACAGTCTGATCTGATATTCAAACTCAGCAAAAAGAGAAAAATAGCAAAATCCTGAAAGCAGAAGAAACCTTCTTTTCAGCTAAGCTACACCATACATGTACAGGAAAGAGATGACTTTGGGATAATACATCGGTATGAATGTCAGTTTAGCTATGGATTAGGACAGAAGAGGAGTCGTTCCTCCTCTCAGATACTCATCAGGCAGAAAAGCAACCTCTACTTTTAAAAACATGAAGAATTTCTAAATCATACACCAACCTAAATTAGAATGTCAGGGTGAATTAAAGAGAAGAGTCCTGCCTTACTTAAACTGGACAGCTCTAATGTGAAGGAAACAGAAGGACGTGCCCAGTAAGAAAGTGAGTGAAGGGTAGAAGAAACATTCTCAGTAACATCACAGCGACTTATTAGCTTTCATGTAAAGAAACCAGGAGAGTGCCTAGTAGCACATTCATTTTAGCTATAGGGAGCGCTAGAAGAGAAAACATTCCCAGTTGTACCTTAGCCACACTGTAAAAAATGTTTTGTTGGATCAACCTAAATAAATTACTTCACAAGGTAACAAGCAATTTAATTGATTTCTTTCAAATTTTAAAAAGTATTTGAGTAAACTTAATTCATTTGAGTTTGTTTTAACCTTTTCAAAAACTTGAATAAAAGCAAAAAATGTATTTAGCTCAAACCAAATTTCTTTAAAAACTCAAATTACTGTGGTGGGCTGGCGCTCTGCCTGGGGTTTGTTTCCTGCCTTGCGCCCTGTGTTGGCTGGGATTGGCTCCAGCAGACCCCCGTCACCCTGTAGTTAGGATATAGCGGGTTGGATAATGGATGGATGAACTCAAATTAAAATTTTGTCCATTATTGTATTCACTGTAATGCCAACTTAAATTCTATATATATATATATATATATATATATATATATATATATATATTCACAAACTCAAGGCAGAGTCATATAAAGGTTTGGGGCAGCCACCCGTATATTTTGGTTTCCTGGCTGCAAAGTTGCTTTTCAAAATAATACAGCACTGATGTGCACAAAACCGAGTCCAAACAGAACTGAGGGAATAGGGAAAAGGTGGAGGCTTTTAAAGGGGGAGACAGGAAGTGAAGTCAAAGGGGTCGGGCTCATATAGGTCTTCTGCCATTGGTGTGAGCCTGGACGTGACATCACAGGGGTTGGAGCTGGCAAGGTCTCCAAAGCGATTTTTTGCTTTAGACTAAATAGAAGAAGTTACATTAAGCGCCAGCAAGGTTTTTCAATTTGAAGTAAAGCAAAAAATTATGTTAGGTGAACAAACATATTAATATAGTTCATTACAACTACTAAAATTACTTTAAATCAAAAAGAGCCCTTTTTCTCTTTTTAGAGTGCAGGCTGATCAGGTCTCCTGTAAGGGAAAATGGAAGCCACACATTTGAGTTACCAATTCAGCTAATGTTTAGAGGATTTGAGGGGTGCCCAGCTAGACAAGAGGGAGATATGAGCAGTCCTTCCATTGGAGGTGAACAACACCGGAATATCTCCTAAAACAGCTCCTGAGGAAGTTTGCCACAGAGGACATGAGATTTTTAATACACTATGTGCTTCAGCACTCAGTAGTCCCTGCTCTGTAGGTTTGCGTGGTCCACCACATTGTGGCTGAGCTGTTGTTGATCCTCGACACTTCCACTTCACAATAATAGAACTTAAAATTGTCAGGGCAAACCTAGTAAAACCAGATTTTCACAAAGGATGCATATTATGACAGTGGTACATTCAAAGTCACTGAGCTCTTCAGTATGACACATGAACTGCAAATGTGTATTAAAGAAGGTTAAAATGCTATGTGCATGATGTTAATAATGTGTAATGCTGAAACACTTGAACAGTAACTTGAAAGGGTGTCCAAAAACAGTGTCAAAAACCTGACTACAAATTTTAGTTGCTTGAAAAATAAATCAGTGTATAAGAAAACTAACAAACAGATATCATAGAACACATAAATAAAATCTAAAGATATTTTCCAAAAAGCTTTTTTAACATCCTGATAATAATATAAGCAAAGGTCTACAATTCATGGGTCTTTCTGGTCAGGTTGGCTATTATAGAAGAAAGCACCTTCCTAATAGCAAATCAATCCAAACTGCCAGCTGTGGTACAGAGGTGGACTAAGAAAAAGAATCCCAGCAGCACGTTTACCAAAATGTTCAGCTAATCAATAAAGAGTTTCCAGTCTAACTATAGAGGTGAACAGAAGAGGAAAATCTCCTAGTTAAACTTTATCCAGTCTGGTAAACTTTGCTACAAGGGAAAGAGGGGAGAAGAAAGAACTTCTGGTTACCAGCCAGCTTTGTTAAAAGAAAAACAGGTGAACTGCCAGTAACACGTAAGCCAGATCTGCCAACACGGCTATACGTTAAGGGATCATTCTAAGGCGTGAAGAAATTCTTTCAAAAATGAATCTAAAGATAGTCACTCATTGAGCAGTTTAGCACGTTGTATTACCCCCAGAGTGCACTCAAATTATGGTAGTAGGCTCCAGGTTCATCTTACTTGTCATATACTATATTTCTGCTAGACGTGTTCATCTTGGGTTTCAAACTCACCAAAGAATTGTGATCAGAATACGCTGCAACTGGACACCCGCCTTCTAGAAACAATATGATTTAAGAAGAATGAAATGTGCTCTTAACTTTAAAGCACCTGGTAAGTGAAGCAAACAAAATGAATGAAAGGGTTCTGTATCCCTGTGCTCCAGATCAAGAAGAAAGTTTGTCCACTTGAAAACCGATCTGCCATAGAAGGCTAACTCTGGGCAAAATTCTAAGATGAATATTTGTGAGAGTGAGTTCATGGGAGGGGAACATTTGCCTACCCCCACAGAGACCTGCTGTCAACAGGTAGGGAAACATGATGGATGGCCTATCGAATCTCAAGGGACCCCTTCTAAGTTTTCCTTCAAAGTCACAAAAAAGGTGCTTATTAAGCTATTCCTCCTTCTTGCCATTTCATGAAAGACTTAGAATCACTCCACATTTTAACTCAACCTCCCAAATTATTGGAATGTGAAGTTTCAGCTCCTATTCAGTTTAGTGGCAAATACAGTACTGGTCCTCATGTTATGGTACTTCCATTTTCCTTTTTTAGTCTTATCGATGGTATAGGTAGAGCAGCCAAAGGGAACAAAAGCCACAGAAAGAGAAAAGTCATAACTAGCTGACAGCTTTAAAAAGGAGGGTGGCATAACATCCACCAGGTTTGGTAGAAAATGTTACAAACCAGTGCTTGACGCACACAGACCATGAAGGAGTAAGAAGTCAGAACTCTAATCTCTTACTCTACAACAACATGGCAGCAACAGAACTCCAAGGCTATTTAATGGTATATGAAAGGCAAAATCTATATTAATTTAATTTTCCATTCACATTCCCTAAATCACTAATACAATTTGTGTAATTTCTGCAATTTTTTTTGTTTATTTTAGCTTATTTATTACTTTTATTTTTCTGGTGACACATTTTCTATTTTGTTTTTCACATATTCACTACCACCATCAAGGCAAACATAATCCACTCTAATCGGGAAATGATTAGCGATGAGTGAAACAATTTGTGTGAAACTGAATTCACAGAGAAATTCCGTGTTTTGCTTCTCAAAAAAGTTTGCAATGTAAATTGTATTTCGCTTCCAATGAAATTCTCACCATTGACGTAAGAAGAAAGATGTTTAGTTCCTGTATGGAAATGTTTAGATTCATTAATTCCACATGTGTCTGCCTGTCATTTAGTATTTAAATAAAGGTCTGTAGTGAAAAAAAAAATCATCGGACCTGTCACATGTAGACACTGAGCCACCAGACCTGTCCTGCTAGTACGATCCCCAGCTTTGCCAATTTCAATAACAGTCTGGAGACAGAAAAGAAAAATGACTCTCCATGGCGTTTGAAGAGTACAAATCCATACAAATTCAATTGATTTTACTTCTATGAGACAGACTATGTGCATTATGCAGAAGCAGAAAACAGCAGAAGCAAACATGGAAGTGTGAACAAGGCTTTAGCACTTCACCAAAATGAGTAAGAACATTGTCTACAACACATGTCAAAGTCTCATAAACCTTGCGTGCCTCGCTCATTATTACCAATGACATGTATCCTGCACAATCACTGAATGTACCTAAATGGGAATTACTAAATTCAATAAAGAAATTTGGAATAATTTTCTCAAATAATAAGGAGAACAAAAATAATAACAATAATGAATAATTCATAATAAACAATAAACTGATGTAATGGATTCAAGAGAAATATAAAAGGAAACTAAAGAAATGAAAAAATACAGTCCACAAGAATAATCCAAAAATTGTGGTCATAAATCAAAAATACACACAACACAATTAATATATAGTAAGTCTTACATACATCAGAACAAATAATAATCTTACAGATCTCAATAATAAAAAATTTAGACGTGAGTGTCAGTAGGATTTGCGCCCTAGGACCCAAGTTACCCAAACTATTCTGTAACATCTCAGTAATTATTTACTGCTCTGATGCTGATCTTTCTGTTCATAAAATAGGTCATTAAAACAGCAATTGATGAGAAGAATTCATAATTAATTGCAGAATTACAGCATTTGAGGGTTCCTCCAGAGCAGGGGTCGCCAAGTCCGGTCCTGGAGAACCACCGTGGCTGCAGGTTTTCATTCTAACCCTTTTTTTAATGAGTGCCCTGTTTGTGGTACTCATTACTTCACTAATTAATTCACTAATTAACTTCTTGTGAATTCATTTTAATTGAATTGCTTTTTAAGATTTGCTCCCCAAATTTCATCATCTTTCCTCAGATTGCTTCATTTCTTTCCTTCTTTTCCTAGGGAGGCAACAGAAGACCAACTACTAAGTTAGGGCCTCAATCTCCAGCCAATTTCACTCCAACCAGCTTCTTTTTATGGAGGTGCCAATTCTTGTTGTTAATTAAACCCGTTCTTTAATTTCATTGCTTTGTTGCGGCTCTCGTGGTGCATTAGAAGACATTTCCGAAAATGTTGATTTTCTCTTTTCTAAGAGCGCTGTTAAAATGTTTTGGGGACCTGAGCAGATCAACATTCCTGAGACCTTCAATCATTCTTTAATGATTAGTGATGAGTGTCGTTAATTAAACCCATTTTTTATTTTTGTTACTTTGTTGCTGCTTTCGTGGTGCATTAGCAGACATTTCACAAATTGTTGATTTTCTCTTTTCTAAGAGCACTGTTAAAATGTTTTGTGGACTTGAGCAGATCAACATTCCTGAGACCTTCACCTTTCTTTATTTTCAGATATTGAACTTTGGACACAGTTTGCTGGTACTGTTTTGGCTCATTTTGTATCTCATTATTGTTTGGCTGCTAATTAAGGAAAAAGAAACAAAGGGTCTGAGTTTTCAAGAACAAGTCAATTGAAATTAATTCAAAAGAAGTTAATTAGCAGCAAAAACATGTCACTCATTAAGAAAATTGTTAGAATGAAAACCTGCAGCCACAGTGGTTCTCCAAGACCGAAGTTAGCGACCCCTGCTCTAGAGTGTCTCTTTCTCTTGCACGATTTGGCTCAAGAACTAAGCCTGATAACAAGCTTAAGTTTCGAGTTTGGTATTTTTCTGTCCACAGACACACACACACAAAGACATACACACACAGATATAGATGTTTTCGGTATCAGGGAATCCTAAAATGTCGAGATCCTTTGAAAACCGGAGATCAAAAGTTTTAACGAAATTGGTGACAGAGGGCACAAAGCAAAAAAGACAGTGAAAAACACAGCATCCAAAACTAGCTAATGTCACAACAAGAAGGTTGTGGCCACTATGATCATTTATAATCCTCTCATGTTTTTGCCACACCATAGAGAGTTGATTCAATTAGAACAACAAAGGACACGGATTAGAGTTAAACTACAAATATAACACAAAACGTAAATTCGATAAAAGTAGGGGAGCAGGGTAGAATGAAAAATAAAAATGTATACAGGGCAAGGCACAGCTTCAGTCCTGTCATACCATCTGACTAATGTTTCCTCAGCTCAGAGCCAGCTCAGTAATTTTGAGCTGAACAGTCAAGCATGTTTATGTAAGACAATCAACCAGTGAAGGCCTTGGAGTTTACACAGTGCAGGAGACCCCACTTGGGATGTCTGTATGTATGAAATATGTCTGCATCTCATGCATGAAGAGAATGTACCTTTTAAAAATGTTTGTGGAAATCCTGTTTTATTTTATAACTGCACACCATGAGAAGTTGTGTAAATCAACTTCCAGGTTATAGGATAAGAGTACTGAATACTTGTATACAACATATGGATGCCACTGTGGTAAGGCTGGGCAGATTAGAGATGTAATCACTGGACATTTCTTAGATTTTTGCTATTCTTTCCTCTGTACTGCTCTGGATTATTAACATCATTGTGGAATGCTACCTTTTGCCTCACTACACTCACACTTGTTTCACCTTGGAAATTTCTTTTCTTGACAATCAATCAATAAATCAGTACATCTGTTAATAGTTGCTGGCAAAGCTACAGCCTCATAAGGCTTCTTTAAATGGCACAGAAAGGGCATTTAGCAAAGTGGCTTTACCACAACATTGCCAGTTTAGTCTTTGTCTCACAACATGAAGAAGTGAATGGCACCTGAGTGAGTGCGTTGTCCTTCTAGTGCTTTGTCAACATTCTACAGACTGAGTTTATTTATAATATAATGAACACCAGCCAGTTTAACACAAAAAGGTAAAAAAAGAAATACATGTAGGTATGCCTTGCATAAAAAAATACATACAAGTATACAAATGCACATAGAAATACCGGCAGAATTTCATCAGCAAGAAACAGAGATTTTGGTTCAAAAGAGCAAGCTTCCCAGATGTTTGGTGTGAATTTGATAAGCAGGCAATATGTGTAACAATACCCTCATTAGAGTTGCTAAATCTACTTTGTTTCAGGGGGATAAAGCAGTTCTTATATCTGATGTCTCAGCTGGGATCAGGATTTCCTATTCACATGCAGAAGACCACTGCCCGCCTGATCAGAGCCTCTAATTAGTTTGATGATAATCACGGCAACATGGCAAACAAGGTTTTCTATTCATTGCTAGCAAGAGAAAGAAAAAAGGGGCTCATCCTCTTTGTGTTCGTCAACAATTCATTTTTTGTGGAATTATTTATACTTTGGTACATTATTATTATTACGATGGGAAAATGAGACAATCTGAAAGGTAATTTAATTTACCTTATTGCTGTACTTTGGACCTGAAACGTCTGGACTGAGGATAAGAAAAGCAAATCAGCAGTGGTTTATGGAGGCTCTAAATCCCTTTGTATACAAAGAAATGATGATCACAGAGGCTTAGGACATCTTGAACCTTGTTTTGGCTGAGAAGAGACTTCCTTTAGTCCTGCAGAGCAGCTTAATTCGGTTAAAACATGAACAGCTTTTGTTCACAGGAAAGAATGGACTGAGAGAATACACTTTATCATTGCAGTTTAATACGGCCTGTGTTGTGCATAGTGGATTCAGAAAGTATTCAGGGCCATTCACTTACTGCAAATTTTAAATTTGCCCATCAAGCTACACACAAAAACCTATAATGACAAAGTGAGCCATGTTTTCAGAAAGGGTTGAAAATTTCATAAAAATCTAAAACTGAAATGTCTCATTTTGCTGTGGCTCTCCAATTTGTGGTTAGGTGCCTGCAGTTTGCTTTATTTCTCCTTGAGATGTGTCCAGAATTTCAATGGAGTCCACCTGTGGCAAACTGAATTGATTCGAAATCATTTACAAAGGCACCCACCTGTGTATAGAAGGTCCCAGAATTCACATTGCATGTCAGGACAAAAAGCAAGCCACAAACTCCAAGGAACTCCCTGTAGACCTCTGTGATTAAACTGTGCTGAGGAACAGACTACAGCAAGAGTATAAAACTACTTCTGCAGCTTTGAGTGTTACAGAAGCATCCAACAGTGACCTCAATAATTGTGAAATGGAAGAAGCTTGGAATCATCAGGATTGTTCCTGCAGTTGGTTGTCCAATCAAACTAAGTAAATGGACAAAAACAGCCTTAGTCAGGGAGGTGACTAAGAACCCAATGGACTCTATCGATAACATTGCAGCAGATCTCCTTTGCTGAGATGTGAGAATCTGTCAGAAGGATGATCGTCTCAGCTGAACATCAGTCAGATGTTTATAATAGAGTGCTAGACAGAAGCCCATGTTGAGTAAAAGATTGCCATGTGGCATTTATTTAAAGGATGCTAAAAGCATGAGGAAACAGGTTCTCTGATCTGATGAGACAAACATTTTAATCTTTGAGCAAAACTCCAATCACTATGTCTGGCAAAGACCAGGCACTACTCATCACCTGCCTAATACCATCCCGACAGTAAAGCACAGTCGTAGTGATAACATCATGCTATGGGGGTTCTTCTCAGCGGCAGGGACACGGAGACTGCTCAGAATTGAAGGACGAATGGAGTCAATTACAGAGGGGTCCTTAAAGAAAAGCCTGCTCAGGAGTGCACACAACCTCAGACTGGGACCAAGGTTCACCTTGTAGCACAGCAATGACTTGAAGCATACAGCCAAGACAACGCTGGAGTGGCTTCAGGGCAAGTCTCTTGAGTAGCCCATCTGGAGCCCAGGTCTAAACCCCATAGAACATCTGTGAGGAGACCTGAATAAAGCAGTTTACTGACGCTCCCCATCCAGGCTAACAGCTTGAGAATATCTATCTGAAAGATGGGATAAGCTGCCCAAATGCAGGTGTGCAAAGCTTGAAGGGCCAAACCAACAAGACTTGTGCCACAGGAGCTTCTATAAAAATTTAGAATTAAGGTATCTGAATACTTACATGAATAAGAGATTTCCAGTTTGATTTTTAAGTTTGAGTTTCAAACATATGGGAAAACATACAGTATATCACTTTGTCATTATGGGTTATTGAGTGTAGCTTGATGGGAAAAAATGTCATATTTATCAATTAAAAGTTCATCTACAACATGATACAGTGTGCAGAAAGTAAGAGGGTATCTGAATACTGAATCCACTCTAATTAGAATATATATAACATAATAACCTTAAGGCAGAATTGCCTCATAACATAATGCAGGAAGGTAAACAATGCAGAAAAAAGGCAATAATAATTAAAAGTAACAAACCTAAACTGAAACAACTGGAAAATGTCCTCAAAAATCACTCAATCCTTCCATCAATAACGTGTATGAACTAACATTAAACTGCATTCTCAAACCCGCTAATCCAAATAAGTGTTGCTGGGGTAATATGGATATTTCATATTTTATTACCAATCTACTCTGTATATAAAATGACTATCTAAATCAGTGGTTCTCAAACTGTGGGGCAGGTCCCCCTAGGGGGGCGCGAAGTAACAAAAAGGGGGACGCAAAGATGTGAAAAAAAGAAAACAAGAATCGAAAATATGAAAAATACATCTATTGAAACCGAAACAAATTAACTTAAACTACATTCTGATACTAGAAAAATAAATATAGAGTTAGATAAATGTTGATAAAAGTTAAGTAGGTATAATAAAATATGCATCTATGATATATCATTAATTTAAAAAGAATAAATTGGTATTAGTGGGCTCCTTTCAAAAAAACCCTAGGGGGGCACGATTAAAACTGTTATGAAAACTTGGGTCACAAATACTTAAAGGTTGAGAAACGCTGATCTAAATCATGCAATGTTTTCATGGAACACTCATTTTTCTTCATAACAGTACATCCTATAGTATACATCTATATATCATTTTTATCTTCATTAGGATAATACAACAATGATACTCTCATGTCAGTACAACCAATGTGAATATGTCAAGAAAATACATTATTTACATCTGCTCCGTTAAGAACAGTAGTGGTTCAGTTTAATATTCGATAAGCCATACATGTGACACAATGGCAGTGCAGCTGTCTCCCAGTAAGGAGATCATGAGTTCGTGTCCTGGGTCCTCCATGTGTGAAATATTGTAAAAAGGGTTTTTTTTTAATTTATTTAACAAAAAAAGTCCACTGTGGACCAAGCTATCGGCGAGGGGTTGGTCCACCACAGGAGGTCAGGGAAAAAGACACCCCTAAATTTAATATAATCTTATTGATGACATTAATAAGATTATTTTACTGTTTATAAGCAAGTCCATGAAAATTTACCTATAATAAATAGCCTAAAAGAATATTTTCAAATACATTTAATCCAATTCAGAGCCTATCATGACAGCATATGACTGACTAAAAATGAGGAATTAGTCTCTCATGTTAGAGAGCTTCAGTTGTAAGTTACAGAAAAAGTAGAACGTGTAAAACATTTTGAAATCAACAAAATTATAATAGACCAACAGAACTAAGGTAAGAGCCATTATCTAGATTTTCTTATTAAATATAGCAATATCTAGATGAAGTGGCTAGGGGATAAGTTAAAGTTATTATTTCATCATAGTGGGAAACTCATTCTTAGTCTGGAACAACCTCTGAAGAGGGTGCCAGACCATCACAGGAATAGAAGAAATGTCTTCTAATTTCATAATTGTATGCTCACAGCATTGCCTATCATATCCTAATGGGACATATCATTACCTCCTTGCTGCCCCTTGTCCTTTAGTACATTTCACTGATTGCCAGGAAACATTTATGTTCCACCTAATTTTTTATTTAACATGTCCGCCTACACAATGCTGAAAATTGTTTTGAAATGAAAATGTATTACTGTATTATTGTTTAATTCATTATAATCATTCCTCAATGTTATAAGTGATATTTAAATCATTGTTATTTTGGTAAGCCCATTGCAATAGAGTTCGTCACCTTCCATGTTACAACTTTAAAGATGTAATTTTATATTAAATTGCATAAAGATTTTTGAGATGGCTGTCATGGTGCAGTAGTGAGTGAGATCAAATCCCAGCTTTTATACTGTCAGAGTGAAGCTTTCATTGCCACCTGTGCCCGTGTGAGTTTTCTGTGAATGTCTGGGATTCCTTCCATATGCCATGTTGGTTTAATTAATTGATATTTTTAATTTGACCATTTATGAGTCAATGTGGATGTGAGTCTCAGACAGACTGAAATCCTATCCAAGATGCCGCCAGGATACACTTCTGACTGTGTTCAACACAGTTCTGGAATAAGCATTTAAGAAAATCAAAGAATAAATGAAAGGAATTGATTTTGTCTTAAAAACAAATGTACACTGTATGGTCAATTTCTTCATGACAGGCCAAGGTACACTTTTAATTAAATGCTATCTGTATTTTAATTATTCACTCTTAGGTAGGATTATTTATGGCATAACTATGAATAAATAATTGTAAGATTCAATAGTTTCCTTACTAAATTATTAAAAAAATCAATTGAAACCTGGTCTGGGACATCATACAGTTTTCTCCATAGCTGATCACTTTCCCTGGTGGCAAACCTATGCCAAGGTCCAAATTTTTAAATAAAAAACCCACATCAGTGCTCACTTGACAGAGGTAAACATTCATTAAGTTCAGGGGACTGAAGGAGGATTGGGTATCGCTAACTGAACGTGACAGCTCTTCCCATTGGTAATTTAATGTTTTCTTCCATTGCTCAGAAACAGTAGACCCTTGGAAAAAGAATTTCAGACAAATACTGTGGAAGTTTTTATTCTTAACTGAAAACTACTTTGATCTGAAACAGTTTTCTCAAAAAGATGGTACTATAAACAGCAAACATGAATATAGCAGCAAATCAGTAATAGATGGTGCGACCACTAGGCGGCACCTCACAGCCTCAGATGCTTGACACAACTTTACAAAGACAGTTCCAGGAGCAAATAAATATATGTATTAACCTTATGCAGGTAACTTTCTTCACACAGTCCAGTGACAGAATTCTTCCTTTCTTCACTCCTCCCAGGTGAGCTTCATCCAATTACTCTCCCAAATCTCACTCCCTAAGCATAGCAGCTTCCTTTATACCTGACCCTGGAGTACTTTCTGTGCTATCATATTACATCCAGGAAACACTTCGTGACCACAGCCTGCCTCAAGCAGCCCCCACTAGTGGCACCTCAGGATACCATCAGCACTGCCCACAAAAACTATAACTCCTATGGAGCCCTGCTGGTGTCTGAAGAGGAGGTACACCAGAGGGATGTCGCCACCCAGTCCATAGGGGAAGCACATGACCTGGGATGCAGTCTCCCCAGTCAATTACAGTGTTGTGTGAGTTCACACCTCACAAGGACTAGCTCAAAGTACAGTTTAAAATGAATAAATTCATGCTCATAGTCCACCATTTCAGTTTTGAACTAGTTTATGTTCAGTTCATTTTGTATTTTTTAAGGAGTGAGAATAAATGACCCATGAGTTTACTTTTTTCAATTTTACCTTTTATAAGGCTATTACA